>NC_083471.1:6770932-6803432 GCF_030014155.1 Tachysurus vachellii | reverse complement strand
TTATCATCTTATTCACCATAATTATCAGAAGCATCATCTCAATCTTAATCCCACTCATCAGAAGCAGCATCTAACTCATCATCATCATCATCATCCTAAGCATCATCATCTCACTCACCATCATCAATGTTATCTCCTCCATCATCTCATTCACCATAAACATCATCAGCATGATTTTCATCATCATTTCGCTTCCCAATAACATGATCATAACCATCATCCCGCTCACTACCATCATCTTCATCAGGTCAGGTAGGTCAGTACTGGTTCCTGACACTTTTCTCTCAGAGTTTTATCTTTTAACTTCATACTTTACACACGCCATCGGTGTTAATGATCTTACTTTATTGAACACGGCCTTGTCAGGAGTGGCACAGACCAACAAATGTGTCGAGAATTTTCTTTTTTCATTTTAATGGAGCTAAATTATCCTCCGCGGTGAGAAAACGATTGTGCATGGTGATGTGCTCGGTCAGTTGTCTATTAACTCAGAAGATCTAGCTCACTAGCAGTCTGTGTGAGCATTTATTTACCCCTCCTAAACCACCCAGGGGGTGAAAATCACACCTGCCTCCTCTGAGTATTCCACACTGAGCATTACAGATGAACCGTATGATGGATCCTAAGCAGGTCGGTTTTAGCCACATGCTTTCGTTCCGGAACAGAGGAACAGAGAAGAGCAGCACAAGAACGAAGGGGATGAGATGAAGTCATTTAAGATGAGGTGACTAAGGTGGGAACATTCATGCATCAGAAGGTGTTTTGGATTTCATCATCTTCATCATCACCATCAATGTCATCGACATCATCTCCATCGTCTCACTCATCATTATCATCATCACCATCACCAATGTCATCTCTATCATCATCATCATCATCATCACCACTATCATTGTCATCGACATCACCATCAATGTCATTATCATCATCATCATCATCTCAATCTCAATCATCATCATCATCATCATCAATGTCATCTCCATCATCATCATCATCATCATCATCATCATCTTCACACCTGTGTCAGGAGTGAAAATGAAAATCACACCTGCCTCCTCTGAGTATTCCACACTGAGCATTACAGATGAACCGTATGATGGATCCTAAGCAGGTCAGTTGTAGCCACATGCTTTCGTCTGATGATCCCGGTGAGTGTGAAGTTTGGAAGTTGATGTTGTTACGACTCTAAGACTGTTTTGTATGCCGCTAGTTGTAGCATGTTGACGAACCAAATCCATACCGATGAGCTCCTTGGGTGAAAAAGCTTGGAGAAGCAACGATCGGCCAAACGAATGTGAAGATGGTAAGATGGTGAGGTTTTGGAGGATGCATTTCTCATGCAGAGCCAGTCTAAGCTTGAGAGATGATGTTCTACCTGAAGCTGAGCAGGGTTTTAGGACTGTCGGACCTGCAGGACTTCAGAGCTAAACCCAAGCTGCAGGGCTTGACCTTGTTTCAGAGGAAGAAACTCCGATAAGGACGTTTATAAACTTTCCCATTCGTAGGATTTTTCAATCTTCACTGTGTACTGTGCTCCCTTGGAGGTAATCTGTCTCTTGCTTTCACAGCCTGTCACTCTGGCTGATAAGGCAAGATAAAGTTTGTGTGCGAACGTCTGAGCTGATTCATCATCCTTTACCGTTTGCCGAGTTCCGGCGTGACGCACATCACAAAGCACGAACACAAAAACGCCCAAAAGTCGGAGGTTGGACAGCTGTGACTGTTGAGAAGCAGCGAAGAGAAAGGATTTAATGTTGTTTAGCTCCTAATGGATTTCCTAACGTTCTTTCGCTCGGCAAGACGGTGCTCGAGATCTTCTGCGAAGTTTAGATTGTTTTCGCATGTCGAATATTTCAGGAAGTCGTTTTCGGAAAAGGGAAATGCGTCGATCCGAAGTTTGCGGTCGTTTTATTTTTTTTTTTAGGGGTGATGAAAAAAAGTCTACGGATATTCCTATACACAAGCGTAAACACGTCTATTACATGCATCGCTAGGCTTGAATGCATATAAGCAGGCGGCGTGACAGAGTTCCAAAATATCTACCTCGCGGTTCGTTCTGGCACGTAGACATGTCGTAAAAACAGCTGGCCTCATTACTGCAGCCTATTTACAAATCCACTTAATGAGAGTAATATCAGCTGATATATATGTATATATGTGTGTGTGTGTGTGTGTGTGTGTGTGTGTGTGTGTGTGTGTGTGTGTAATGCAGGAATGGGCACATTAAAAATGCATCAGATGCAGCGGCTGGGTTCCAGCGCAGGGCGGATTTGCAATGACAGAGCATTTGGTGACTCATAAATGATGTATGTGCGCCTTTCTTTTATCATTTAAATCATAAAGCTCTTTCGGCCCGGTCGCGGCCTGGTACCGCTCTGTGATTTCATTAATGCAAACAACTGCAGCAGCGCGACAGGAAAAGACAGAGAGGGAGGGAGAGAGAAAGGGAGGGAGGGAGGAGGAGCAGCAAAATGAAAAATACATGCAGGCGTCCACACGGAGGAGCGACAGAGGACTAATCAGGATCAAGACAAGCAGGGACGGATACGAGGTACGAGAGACGGAGCGAGTAGCGAATATAAACCGAGAGGGACGGTACTCAAAGACTGTGACGGTGAGACACGGAGACAGCAAGAGGCCGACAATGACGAAGATTAAAGTGATGGTGAAAGAGAAGAAAGACAGAAGGAGACAGTGAGAGACACACAACAAACAAAGAGTACTCTTAACTCCTGAATTGTGTCTGGTGTGTGTGTGTGTATCGAGTGTCTGTTCCTGATCGAGTCATGATGATGTCTCGCTCGTCTCTCGTGCCCGAGTGTTCGAACGCTAAAGCTTTCTCTACTCAGATGCTTATTTAACATTTATGGAAAGTGTATCCGAGGTCAGAGCTTTGTAACCGCCGGAGATAAAGCTTTTAACTTTCACTAACCGTAAAGACGTCAAAGAGTTCCGCAGGTCGTAACGGGACGAGAGAGAGAGTCAGAGAGAGAGAGAGACAGAGAGAGAGAGAGGGGGAGAGAGAGAGTCAGAGAGAGAGAGAGGGGAGAGAGAGAGAGGGGGAGAGAGAGAGTCAGAGAGAGAGAGAGAGAGAGAGGGGGGGGGGGAGTCAGAGAGAGAGAGAGAGATACAGGGAGAGAGAGAAAGAGTCAGAGAGAGTATGATGAGAGAGAGAGTCAGAGAGAGAGAGAGAGAGAGAGAGAGAGAGGGGGGGGAGTCAGAGAGAGAGAGAGATACAGGGAGAGAGAGAAAGAGTCAGAGAGAGTATGATGAGAGAGAGAGTCAGAGAGAGTATGATGAGAGAGAGAGTCAGAGAGAGAGAGACAGAGAGAGTATGAGAGAGAGAGAGAGAGAGAGAGAGAGAGAGAGAGAGAGAGTCAGGCAGCGATGGAACGACTCGTTATAACGTTAGTTATAAGAGCTAGATAGATTTGAGGACATTCCACGTTCCATCATTAACCCTTTTAACCAGTACACTGGTGTTCTGTTCGATTTATTATGGGATGTTTTCAATCAGTATAAATAAAGGACTGATGTGTCTGTGAGTCTGAAAATGAGTCAGAACTCTGTTGTTCTTTTCAGTGTGAGATGTGTTTTCCCCTCTGTTGATAATCTTGATTACACTGAATTTTAGTGTTGAAGATCAAATCTGTGCTGCTTTTTTTTTTTTTTTTACACTTGGAGCATCTCAGAGAACAGAAATGGGTTTGATATCAACATTTACTTTAAAGATACAAACATTTCCCCGGATAAAAAAAAATAACCGTTTATGTTTTTCTGGAACTTTTCTATGAATATTTCGCCCCTAGTATTGTAGTGAAAAACATAAATACAGACGAAACACTACAAGTTCTTAAAAGTCCTGAGTGTCTACTTTCATATGAGCTTCGTATTAACACCACTGTGGCGTGAGATCAACATGATCAACATGGACACATGACAAGCAGGAGGCCTATTTAAATACACCGATGGTAAATTAGCTTTACCTTTAATCAGAAAGGGACGTATTTATTGGTCCCGTCAGCATAACAGACCGATGTGAGGAAGTTGGAGGCTGATGAAGATATAAAGCATGTAATCATGTAGATCAGTAGACTGCTGGTGCAGACGAATAATGAACACTTGTCTATTTGTCTCTAGTATTTAGTATCGATCTGTTCTCTGGAGTTGCTGCCGTGGTCCTTCGGCTGCTTCCTGCTCTTGGTCGCCAAAGTGGATCAGTGCATCTTTATAGAATTTTTAGGTTTTACTCCGGATGCCTTATACTTGTCCCAACCCTCCCATTTTTTCCAGGTCTGGGCCCGGAGTTAACCCCTCGGAGGATGGGTCGGTTCCCTGCCTGGGATCCACGGGCAAACGTAAACTACCGTAAACACCACCTTCTAATGACTTATTGATTTGCATGTGTGTGTTCGTACTAGTGAAGCCCACCAACACAATGGGAGTAAGGTGTTGGAAATATCCATGAGAACTAGTTTCAGTAGTTTTGATTCTTCGGTCTCTTGAGCTATTCTTCTACAACTACATCTCCCACAATCCCGAGCCTACAAACACCTTCCATACCCGATCTCCGCACTCACAAACCGCACATCCCGAGACACTTCCCAGGTTCACGATCACAACGCTCCTTAAATAACCCAAACTCTAACCTCATCTTCACAAAGTCTCTCTCCTGCATTCGAAATTGATGCTGCTGATCTTGTAGTTTCCATCTGTGCCTAGTTCCCAGCAAGCTCCTCTCGCTGATTTCTGCGTTTAATCTTCGCCTCGCGCTTCGGTTTGGGCTGCTCAGGTTTGTTTAATAAACTCGTCCCTGTATTTGCCTCCAAGCCTGCTTGTCCTTGACAGACAGTTCCAGTAGGACTAAAGACACCGGGCTTGTTCTGTCTTTACGCAGACGCCAGAGAAACAGAGAGAGTAAAAAAAAGGTAATGAAAAAGAAAGAAAGAAAGCCACCATGCGTCAACGTACCTGACTGCTGTGACACGTCGAATCATTTAATCCACAAAGTACATGTACTGAGTGAATACAGCCTGCCTATAGACAAAGATGATAGCGCGTCTCTCGAGGGAAAGGAAACAGCGACGATGCCGAACATTTACATGCTTCAGACTTCAGATTAAACGTCTCCGCTAACGTCCCAATTCTGAGTAGAATAACAGCAGGCGACAAGAGAACGAAGCAATAAAAAAGACAGACAGTGTAATAACGGTGCAATTAGACACGACTCCAGGTGACAGACAGGGAAGTGATGTGAGGGAAGGAAAGGTGTGGTTATGGGCTGAAGTGGTGACGGAGCCACCGGTTCGTGAGGTTATGGACCTGTAGCACTTCTCAGAACACAGGAGGACAAAAAAAGGTGGTCGTCTTGATGCTTAGGGAATAGCGGCACCTTCCCCCAGACGGGTTACGGGTACATGTTGGCTGCAGGAGTTTCGCTAAACGTGATGCTGATGGAGTTGTTTGTTGAAAAAGTGGTCATACTGTATGAGACACTGTAACCTTCTTCCTGTCAGCTCAAAGCAGTCTGTGAACTTTCTGTTTTTCTCACCATTTTTCTAGAGGCTGTGTGTGTGTGTGTGTGTAGATCAGCAGTTTCTGAAATACTCAAAGCAGCCCATCTGGTGCCAAGAAACCATGTCTCAGTTAAAGTCTCAGACATCAGCCCTTTGTTCGTTTCCTCATTCTGATGTTTGATGTGAACATTGACTGAAGCTCTTCATGCGCAGGGTTTTAGGGATTGTGCTGCTTGGACAATTACGTGACTGGTAGATAAGATATCTGAGTATATATCTCTCTCTCACACACACACACACACACACACACACACACACACACACACACACACACCCGTCTGTAGACCTGTCTGTCTTTTCTAAAACTGTAGAAATACAGAAACACACACACACACACACACCCCTGTCTGTAGACCTGTCTGTCTTTTCTAAAACTGTAGAAATACAGAAACACACACACACTTGTCTGTCTGTAGACAGAAAGATGGAAAAACAGAAAGATACACACACACACCTTTCTGTCTGTCTGTCTGTCTGTGTTAGAAAAGGCAGACAGGCAGACAAAACAAACACATGAACACACACCCATGTCTGTAGACAGAAAGACAGACAGACACACATACAAACACAGAAAGAAACACTCAAGTCTGTCTTTTTCTAACAAAGGATTCAGACAGACAGGCAGGCAGACACACACATGCTTGAGCGCGCACACACACATACACACACACACCTGTTCGTTGTTGGTTTTTTATCATTATTTCTGTTCATTTGTCCTTTAATGATTTCAGACAGAATTTTTGTGTAACTAAAGCTGACAATTCGTATAATCTTTCATAACAGATTGTCATCTCAATGACGCTTTGGCACTAGTGGCAACTAAACATGGTCATGCTAGGAAAGCTGTGACAAAGAAAGAGAGAGAGAGAGAGAAAGAGAGAGAGAGGACAGACAGAGCATCTCCACTGCAGAGGGGAAATGAAGTTGACATATGAGGGTGTTCCTGGCTGTCTCTGCCTTCATCGTTAGCACTCAGCTCTCATCTCGTCTCTTGGGACAACATGCTCATGTGCTCTATAGCATACAGATCAGCACAACACCGCCTGTTCCACTTGTCCTCCTATGACTCATTAATCATTCCCTTCAAGCTAATTTACTTTTTTAGGAGTGTTTTGTCCTCATCCTATCAAATCAGCCATTTCTAACACCCTGTCATACACGACTCTCTGAACATACGACTTCGCCGCGGACGTAGGAACAATCCACAGCGACAAAAACAAACTTCCTTGTCGTCAAGATGAACCGAAACGTAACAATAACCTTCCGTAATCGATGAGACACGGGGGGTTTTTTTTTTGGTGTTAATTAAAAAAAGAGAAAAGAGTCTAATGAAAAAGAAGCTTATCAAGGAAAATAACGCAGCATGTTTACTGAGATTTTGAAAGGCGACGCTGCCACTAAAAGACAAGCTCATTAAGAGCAGCTCTGGAAGAGTGAACATCAGATACTCGCTGGAGACACTGGCACTCGCACAATGCTGATCTTGCTTTTGAGAATGTCAACCAACCAACCATGTGAACTAATATGTCTGTTTTCATAGAACAAGTGATTTTTCCACCTGTTATCACACCGTAGGGAACAGCAATATGTTAGCGTCACTATCCGGCCCTCAAATGCTATGAATGTCTTACACTAACTCCTTAATTAATTTTGCGATTGTTAATTTGTTAAAAATAAACAATTTTTTTTTTAAAGTTGGTGCCTTTTCCTTACTGACAAGAAAATATAAATGTGTGAGAATTCAGCTCTTTGTGTTGATTGGTCTAAAGTCAAAAATTACACTAAAACTGATGCTATCTGTGCATTCTGGAGGTTTTTCTGGGAGGTCGTAATTACGGCATCAGGCATACAGCAACTCTACTTACAGTAGTGTTTAAGTGTCTTTCAGTAAGCTGCTGCATAAACCAAACACATAATAACTGAAATCAGCTTCTGAGAAGCAGAAACATTCAATTTCAACTGATTTGCCTTCAACTACAGAGGTTGAATCACCATGTTTACTGACTGACACAAGCCCCCAAGTCAGAAACTCAGAGCTGAACGAAAATTTCCCGCTCGTAATTCCCACTTTCATTCGATGGACATTTCTCTCACTCTCTCACTCATTTTCTACCGCTTATCCGAACTACCTCAGGTCACGGGGAGCCTGTGCCTATCTCAGGCGTCATCGGGCATCAAGGCAGGATACACCCTGGACAGAGTGCCAACCCATCACAGGGCACACACACACTCTCATTCACTCACACAATCACACACTACGGACAATTTTCCAGAGATGCCAATCAACCTACCATGCATGTCTTTGGACCGGGGGAGGAAACCGGAGTACCCGGAGGAAACCCCCGAGGCACGGGGAGAACATGCAAACTCCACACACACAAGGTGGAGGCAGGAATCGAACCCCGACCCTGGAGGTGTGAGGCGAACGTGCTAACCACTAAGCCACCGTGCCCCCTCGATGGACATTTCATTTATTTTATTTTTTTTTCGCTGTGAGAAGCCATGTTGATTTGATGCCACATGCTAAACTCAGGAACAAGGTGAATGTCCAAGAAATTCAGAATTTGAGACGCAGTTTCTTTCGTTTTGTTCCTAGCAGGAGGTCAAGAGTTACGAGTTTAATGCAGCATTAGGTTGCACTAACACACTACAACCAGACACCTAGCGATCTAGAGAATGTTATTACTATGTAGCTACCACATTTTTTTTGTTCAGTCAGTGAGCTTCCTGAAAACGAAAACATGGAACTGGACAAACACATGGAGCGTTTAACTGCTAGCCGAACAAGCTAACACCATTGAGTACAACCTGAAGGATTATATGATCGCATAACGTTGAGGTAACAAAAAGGTAACTAGCTAGCTATGCTAACTGATTAAACTAGCCATTATTGTCATTTTATACCATTTAGCTAGTACCAAGATGGTTGATTCTGATAGTGATTTATAAATAAATGATTAACGTTCCCATCCAGAACACTAGTAATAGCACGATTAGTGGGACTTGTGTGGTGGAAACATGATGTAACGTAAAGCTAATAATAAACAGATTTTAAAAAATCTGCCTTTCTGTGAGATATTAATTTTACACTGATTGAAGGAGTCTTCCAATGGTTTCCTCCATTAAGGAAGTCTTCAAAGAAGACATCTCACTTTCTGTTTCTTAATAACGTGCCAATGTTTTTTCTTAATTTAACTTCAATAAATAGGAAATAATGTAGAGGCTGGTGAAAAAGCTGTTAATGGAAATAAATCAAGGTTGCAAGGAGACTCCCACTGCTCTGTAACTGATTATTTTCCTATAACAGAACACCTCAAGGGTTTCCAGCCTACTTCAACCTACCAAAAGTGCTCCAAGAAAGGAGAACAAGTGAAGCAGCGACAGGGTCATGGTGTAAGGACTCTGCCCGGACTCTGGCCACGTGCATCTGTTTATGTTTCTCGTCACGTGTCTGCCCCGCCTTCGTCTGCTCCTCCCTGTCATCACACCTGATCCTTATTGTGTCATTGTCTTCTTGTATTTAACTGTGCCGCGTTGCTTCGTGCAGCGCGGCATCTACTGTGATTTGTCCTGTCTAGTCTGCGTCCTGTTTCATGTTTTCAGTTATTAAACCCTATTTTGATTTATGCTATCCTGCGTTTGGGTCCGCTCTGTTTCCCGTCGTTACACATGGAGCCCCAAGGTTCACTGATGGGTGTATGGAGTTTACCTGGTAACTCAAGAGTATGAAATGATATAAATAATAGACAGTTTAGCGTGTAAATCTTAGCATCTCCAGATCTAGTGAGCTGCAAAGTTAACAGATAAGACCATACTGCCCTGTTTGTGCCGCTTTTGTGCCGCTATGATTGATGGTGGTTTGAGATAAACGCCATGGCTTTTGAGGAGCAGCTGTGCTGCAAATACAGAACCATTAAATCACTGAAAACAGGAGGTTGTGTGTGCATGCGATTCATTCACGCAGCCGTACGGCAGCTCAGAGAGCACATAAAACCTGATTTATTCTTTGCAAAAGAACACAATCACTTACAGCTACACAGAATGCAACAAATTTCCTGCACCGCATCCGGGAACTAAAGTGTACTACTTCCTAATAAAATCCGGTACAATTTTTTCTCCTTCCCCTCGCTGCCTCTCCCTATTCTTCCCCCTGAACTTACCCGTGAACTTAAGAGTCAGAGATTAGCCCAATTTCCAACAAGTGTGCAAGACAGCGTTCTTCAAGTCTGAGAAAACTAACGGGTGTGAATTGAGGGAATTGTTATTCCGCCTGCAGGCTTGAAATTACACTGGACCGCTTCTGGTTCTTTTACTTACCGAGCGAACGGAGAGCTTCAGAGCCACTTTTTCACTCACGGCTCATATCTGATCTCAGGACAATACCGCGAGCTCTGTTTAAAATTCTGCACGTTAGCTTGAAATGTGGATGTGTGTAGATTTATAGACTTTAATATAGGTATCGTTTCCTACAACAGCAGCTCCGGCAATAGTTCCAGATGTACACCGGATCAGCCATAACATCAAATCTTGGTACAGTGGCACCAGTAGATTGCTGAAAGCTTGGAGAGTATAAGGATTTGAGTGACTTTGACAAAAGCCAAATTTGTGACATCTATATGACCATATGACGTCTACAAAACAGCAGGCCTTGTGGTGTGTTCCTGGAGTGCGGTGGGTAGAAACTATCAAAATGCTCTGAGGAAGGAGAACAAGTGAAGCAGTGACAGGTTCATGGAGCCCTAAGGCTAATTGATGGGTGTATGGAGTGAAGGCAAGTCCATCTGGTCCGATCCCACAGAAGAGCACGAATTGCTGACAAAGCAAACAATAGATAAGACTGTACATCACTGTGAGCTCTGTGGGTCCTGGCATTCATGTGGATATAACATGTGAGATTTGGTGGTATATGACACATACAAACTCCTTAAACATTGCTACAAACCAACTACACCCTTATGGTAGATGTGTCATCTTTCAGCAGGATAATCCTCACTCACTGCTCAGGAACAGTTTGAGGAACGTGACAAAGTTCAAGGTGTTGACTTGGCCTTCAAGTTCCCCAGATCCTCTCTGAGGATGTGCAAGACAAAAAAAGTCTGATCCATAGAGGCTCCACCTTACAACTTACATGACTTAAAGGATCTGCTGCTAGCTGCTTAGTAACATCCAGATACCACAGCACCTTAATTAGATAACCTTCAGGAGATACACTCAGGGGTGTTGTGGGAGTCCTTGACAAGTCAAAGTTGCTTTAGTGGCACACAATATTAGGCAGTTGGTTTTAATGTTATGGTTTATGGGTGTATGAATATTCATTCATTCATTCATCTTCTACCGCTTATCCGAACTACATCGGGTCACGGGGAGCCTGTGCCTATCTCAGGCGTCATCGGGCATCAAGGCAGGATACACCCTGGACGGAGTGCCAACCCATCGCAGGGCACACACACACTCTCATTCACTCACGCAATCACACACTACGGACAATTTACCCAGAGATGCCAATCAACCTACCATGCATGTCTTTGGACCGGGGGAGGAAACCGGAGTACCCGGAGGAAACCCCCGAGGCACGGGGAGAACATGCAAACTCCACACACACAAGGAGGAGGCGGGAATCGAACCCCCAACCCTGGAGGTGTGAGGCGAACGTGCTAACCACTAAGCCACCGTGCCCACCTGGTGTATGAATATCTACAGAAAAAACAAGCATGGTTCAGGTTTTTTGTAAAAGTCATTGATGGAGTCTCCAGTGTGAGTGCTTTGTAACAGGAGATGTTATAGAGGCTAAAACACTTCAGATCCTGAGATCGCTGATTATTTTCCTATCACGGTAGGTCCAGATGTGTTTTACTCTATTTCCCAGACGAAAGTGACCGCTTCCGAGGGATTCGGTCTTCCTTAAAAAAAAAAAAATGAAGAATGCTGCAGTGGTGCAGTATAATGTGTTACATTATTCAACACTAAACAGATCCAGTCACTTACTTATAGATGCCGGAGTACAGATAAACTGATGTTGATGTCCAAGTACACAAACTGATAACTCTGGACCTTGTTCGTTACATTACTACATACGGGTTAAAACTCTGTGTGTCTTTCAACAGACAGGAGGATATCTCAGAGCTTAGGTCATGTAGCTCAGTAGAACAGTAAGTCTTCCTGACGACTGCAGAGAATACAAACACACACAGAGACACACACACGGCTAATACTTAAATCGCAGTCTGTGCTAGTAAAGGCGGCTTTGGCTGCAAAGCGATGAAGTGAACTGAGGTGAACAGACACAAATCAGAACTTACGGAGGTGATGCTTTCGATTTGATCCACAGTCACAGCAAGAAGCTGCTCGTCTTTGCTCTCAGCCATCAGCTTTAACGCTGCTAGATTCAGTCCTTTCTTCAACAGCAGAGACGATATGTGTCCAATGATCTGAGAAAGAGAGAGAGAGAGAGACAAAGAGAGACAAAGACCGAGAAAGACAAACAAGCAAAAGAAAATGAGAGAGAAAAACAGACAAAATGAGAGAAAGAGGAAGAGAGAAAGAGAGAGAAAGCGACTGTTTTCTGTCATTTTTCTCAGCTGAATAAAAGTAAAGACATTTCCATTACATCTATCTATTATAGTGTCTGCTTAATCCCCTGGAAGTGAAAAGAGAGAAAATAATAGCAATAGATTAAAAAAAGATTTCACTGCAATTCCACTGAAACGCACTCAACCTACAATTAGGTTTATAACCTGATCTACTAACGAACAAACAGACAAAGAATGAGTTCTCTCTCGGATTATCAGCATCATCTAGCTTAGACATCGCCGGTCTTTATACTAGTCCTAAATGTTTTCCTTTGTTTATCATTAAATGACAATCCTACTTCATTTATTAGAGACTAAAAACATTTTCCTGCTACCTGTCGATAGGAAACGCTAGACTTTCTATGTAGCTGGTGGTATGGAGCCATGGATTAAATAGAAAACAAACATTTGGGATAAACTGCATAGACACATGAAATGTTCAGAAATCAGGAAGAATTAATCCTGCGTCCCACCGAGTTGTTATTCAGTAACATACGCGCATGTTACACTACTGTGCTACACACACACACACACACAATACCTTAGGATTGAGTTTGTGCTTGGTCGCGTACAGTGAGCGACACATGGCGAGAACTTCATGTCCAACGTCGACGTCCACCCCCTCAGAGCAGCGTGTGAGCACAGCCGACGTCACACACACCCACGGGTTCTGCTCTGTCTCCAATCTGTACAAACCCGAAAGGGTCACTGTATGTGTGTGTGTAAAAGAAACTGCTAAGAATGTCATGACTTTAAACACATGATCTAGATGTCATAAGTGTTCTAATTCTTGCTGTCTTTATTAAACTGGATATTAACCATCGTCATAGAGAGATCATATGAAAAGGTGAACGCATGACACATTCAATGTTCGAGTGGTTTAAGACACAAAAGCGCTGTTCTCAAGATTTCCTCAGATAAGAAAAGACTCCATTTGTCTAAACAACCCTCGGCATCGACTGCTGCTTTAAAGGTGTATCAGAGTTCAAGAAGCTTCTTGCGATGACCAAATAAAAAATCAACAAAAACAAACAAAACTGTTGTTGGAGAAAAATCATCTCTGGGCTGGTTGTAAGTCTCTGGTTCTCAGTTGTACCCAAAATCTTTTCATTTATACAAACAGATCATAAAAAAAAAACTATGATTCCTGTTTCAGAAATGTTCTTTAGACCAAAATATCTCAGAAACATCCATATTTATATAAACCAAGCTTAACACACCAAACAAGTATGTCAAAATTCTCCTTGAAAGTGACTTCCCCAAAGACTGCCTATTCTATAAGGAAAAGATTGAAACTTTTGCACAAGATCCTCTTAAGTTCCACATCTTCTCTTCACTACTCCTGCTTCGTTGCCCCTGACTGCTGAAGAATTTAAGAACTTATTTTAAAAAAAAAACTGCAAAACCTGATCATCCACCTGCAAAAGTCTACCCCTATATTAAACAACCATGATTCACGTTCTCTTTCACTGGCACATTTTTCAACTCTAGCAAAAGAAGACATGTTATGGAGTCATTTGTCCTGCAAGCCTACCACATGTATCCAATCCCATACGCATTGCTCCAGACCATCTTACAAGACCTCTTGCCCTTCAAGTGGTGGGCATGTGGTAGCCTAGTGGTTATGGTGTTGGGTTACCAATCGGAAGGTTGTGAGTTCGATCCCAGGTCCACCAAGCTGCCACTGTTGGGCCCATGAGCAAGGCTCTGGATCTGGATTATCGCTCTGGATAAGGGCGTCTGCCAAATGCTGTAAATGTCCAAATGTCCAATGTCCTTCATCACTACAATCAATGACTCCATAACACATCTGCTCATGTACAGTACCAATTGCCTTCAAGAGAGCTATTGCGTTATTGCTACTCTGAAGAAACCTGTTTGGTATCGCTCAGACATCAGCAACTACAGACCAGAATCACTTCTCTCTTGTCTTTCTAAAATCAAACTGTTATCCATCTCTCTCCGAACAACCTCCCAAACAGTCTGGCTTCAAAGCAGTGCATTCCACAGAGACTGCCCTTTTGGTTGTGACTGAGAAACTGCATGCTGTTAGATCAACCAAACTGTCATACTTCAAACTACTGGCCATCCCAGTTGATTCATCCTCAGGTCAGGATCTTGAGATCTCCCAGGACAACTCTCTGATGTCTTCTTCACAAACTTTACACAACCTTAGGTAACCATGCTAAACTGACACGCTCCTGTCAATATCTCCTTTCCGATGTCAGAAGGACTTGGCCATTTTTATCAACACAGGCTGCTAAGGTGCTTGTTCAGTCTCGTCATTTCAAGACTGGACAATTGCACCTCTCTGCTGTCAGGTCCAACGCTGAGCGCAATTTAACCTCTGCAAATGATTCAAAATGCAACTTCACTACTTGGTCGCAACGTTCCAAAGTTCTCACACAGCAGCTTATTGTTGTTCATTCAGCTACTCCCTGTTCAAGGTCACAACACCGGATCATCTGGTCCAAATATTTGATTTGTCACAGGTTTTATGCCGATGTCAATTTTTTTCCGGGCTTGGAATCGGGCACTGAAAGTCAACCTGGGCCACGTCAATTAGAGAACACAGGATCCTGCTTCTGGCCCACCAGAGGGGCAAAAAGCTCAAATACACAAATAATTGTGCTAGTGGTTACTGGTAAAGGGGCTCAAAGTTGGGGTTTCAGTTCTCAATTCTGCCCTGTGTTTGAAGTGTAATGTTCTCCCCTGTGCTTCATGGGTTTCCCTCAGGTTCTTTGGTTTCCACCCCTGTCTAAAAGACATGAACTGTTGGCTGAATTGTCTATAGTATGAACGTGTGATTTAGCCCTGAATTGGGCTGGCACTTTGTCCAGGGTGTCCCCCCTATGTCCCCTGGGATAGACTTCAGGTTCCCAGTGACCTTATAGTATGAACGCTACCGACAATGGATAGATTAATTCACTATTTTCATGTTAGGGAACAAATTTCAATCATTAAGCCTTCATATTATATGGACAAGGCATAAAATTGAGACACTCTCAAAGTACTAGAACAGTTAGGCCATATCTGTTCTATATCTCCATTTCAGTTGGTCTGAAGTAGCACAAAAAAAAACAACAGTAGATGTAAGTGTTTATGAGAACACCCACATGAGCAAGGCCATTAAAAGCAGTGACATGTGTTTGGTGAGACTGAGTAGGTGGGTAAAAAACCCTGATTACATTCTATTCATTTCTCTTGTCTCACACCGAGGACATCCTCACAGAAAGCCTCGCACATTCACCTTTCACCGTTGGTGGCCTCGCGTGTGGGTGTCTCCGTCTCTGTTCAGACAGAGAGGTATCAAAATCGTTTTCTGTCTTTAATATTCCTCTTATTGCTCCATTCTTTATCTGCCACTTCTAATATTTTACTGGGTTTATTTGATTTAATACGCTTGTGCAAAAATTGTACACCTATCTTTTGGGAGAAGGGAAGGTTTCATTTTGTAATGAAGTTCATTTGTAGAAAATGTTATTACCAATACCTGTGAGAAATATTAGAGAATATAATATCTGTCTAACACACACACACACACACACACACACACAGAGTAAATACTGAAACCCCTTCAGCATTGTTATAGATTTAATTTCAAATAGATTAAATGTGTTTTTTGACAGTCACTCTACATTCAATAACATATACTGACAAAGTGAAAACATGTTTTCAGAAAATTTTGCAAATATATTAAAAATCCCAAATCTGAAATCTCTCATGTAGATAAATATCCAGATTCATTTTTTCTATGGGGGTTTTTACACCTGATCACTTCATGCGTTTTCTGTGATCCGATAGCTATCCGATGGTAAAAAGACCAGGTCTAAATGCCCTCCGAAACGGTTTCGAGACGGATATAAATCCGATCGTTCAAACCACTTCAGGAGGTGGTCTGGGACGCGTTTCAGATGAAACTGGACAGGTGTAAATGCATGTGGTTGTTCAAGACACATACGTCAGTGCTATACTCCTCCCAAACGGAAGTACGTCACTCGCAGGTGACTCGCGAGTCGTGCATCGCGCCAGAAACAAATATGTTTTCCCATCAGTGCTGGCTCCGATCTTTCACCCGGGTGTCTCGTTGGGTCTTAAAATGCACTGCTGCCGGCAGCGAAAATGCAGCAAACAGTAAATGCTGTTTTTTGTAGCAAACGCATACCCCAAAGCGCGTTCCATTTCAATTACCCCGGAAATGAGGTGAAATATATTAGCATTTTGGGCGGGAGTAGAAAGAGCGGATCGACATCCGATTCCCCGAGACGCATTTATGTGGCCTAATGTAAATGGAACAGTTTTAACAAATCAGATAGCTATCGGATCAGAGAAAACACATGAAGTGACCAGGTGTAAAAAGGCCCTAAATCACTTGGCTTTAATTACAGCTTCGGGTATTCTTAGGTGAGTCTCTACAAGCTCTGCACACCTGTACTTTCAGGAAGATCATCTCAAGATCAATCGGATGGAAGGAGAAGCGTCTGCGGGAAATAAGAAAGTGTCATCTTCAGATCTCTTCACAGAAATTCTACAGGGTTCAAAGTTTGGGCTTTTGCTGGGACACATCAAAAGACTTTTCCAGAAGTCACTCCAGTGTTGTTTGGTTACAGGAATTGGTTTTTGTTCTGAAACAAAAACCATTTGTTCGCACCAAATCTCATGTCGTGTTCACTCTAGAGTGGGTTTTCCTTGTTTTTGGCTAAACTCTGACCCTGAGAAGCATTTCCATTATGCTGCCAACACCATGCTTCTCTGTAGGACAGTATCACCCTGCTGATGAGTAGCACCTAGTGACTAGAGGTCAGCCAACTTGACAACAACTTGAACGTTATTTTAGTTTTAAAAACTTTTAAGCTGACACTGGGGCTTTTAGAAAAGACAGAGGAAATTATGAATTGCTCCAAATACCGATCTATCTTGGCACTAAACCTGCAGGACTCTGTTAGACAGCTGAAGATGAAGAAAAATTTCACCTTCCAGCACGATAAGGACCCAAAAGCACAAATCCAAGGCAGCAAAACAACAGCTTCAGAAGATGAAGATCAATGATATGGAACGGCCCAGTCGGAGCCCGTCCTATCGTAAACCTGTGGAATGACTTAAAGATAGCAGTGTACTGTATAGGAGATCCCCTAGGAATTAATCACAAGTCAAGCAAGCACTTTTTGCCAAGAAGAATGGAATAAAATTCAGAAATAGAAAGACTGTGTAATGTACATTTACATTTACAGCATTTGGCAGACTCTATTATCCAGCACAATGTACAAAAGTACTTTGAAGTCTCTATCAGTGAATACATTAACACTAGTTCACTACAGTAGGTTACAGACTTTAGGATACCATCAACCTAAAACTCTGCTGAATTAAGTGCTAGTTTAAGTGTTCAGGAAGATTTCGTTTGGAGATCGACATCCGAAAGTGACACAGCTGTTTGGACGTCTAGGGGATGTTAATTCCACCACCTCAGTGTTAAAACAGTAAAGAGACTTGATGTACAGTATGGCTACCTCTTACCCCGAGAGATGGTGGGACCAGTTGAGCAGTGCTAGTAGATCAGAGGGAGCGAGGTGTAGTGCGAGGTAACTGTACACCAGGATTTTTTAACATTTCTATCGTCACATTTCGAATGTGAATGTGTTGGTTGCTTTATCCCAACATGATTTATATTGATTTAACTTTTGTCAGGGGTATGTAGACTTTATATGTTTTATATATATATATATATATATATATATATATATATATATATATATATATATATATATATATAAAAACATATAAAGTCTACATACCCCTGACAAAAGTTAAATATATATATATATATATATCTATTTTTTTTATGTAGACTTATATCCACTTTGTACAAAGAGCTGTTAAACAAAGGCGCTTTTAAAGACACAAACAATTATAGTGCATGGAACCAAAAGTAGATTTAAAGGTTTGAATTCAAAAAGCCGTAATTTACTGTAACAACTGCGGGAATTTGCTCGCCTTATTTACCAATGGATACGGCGCAGGACTTTGTGGTGTTTGAATGAAAGTGTACAAGCACAGTAGTGAAATTTAAGTGTACTAGCAAATTGTAATTCATTCAAAATAAGACTAGTAACAAATTGTAATGAAAGTTAATTTAAATGTTCTAGCAAACTATAAAGAAATTAATCAAAAGTATACTAGCAATTTAAAATTAGGCTACAAACAACAAAATGAAGTAAAATGTAATGAAAATTAAGTAAATCAATCAAAAATGTTAGCAAATTAATTGAAATTAATTTTGAAATTAATCAAAAATGTGTTAGCAAATTAAACTGTGATAAAAGCAAATAAAAATGTGTTAGCAAATAAGACTAGTAACAAATTCTATTAAAATTGATTTAAAGTGTTAGCATCATAAAGAAATTAATGTGTAAAGCTAATTCTAATAAAATTACTCAAAAGTACTAACAAATTAATATCTTATTAAAATAAGGTTAATTTATTTTAATTTAATTTACTAGTACACTTTGAATTGATTTTCTTAGAATTTGTTTCTAGCCTTATATTAATTAATAAAATATTAATACAATTTTAATACATTTTAATTATTGTGTATTAGCAAAGTAATAAAATGAAATTAATTTGTATTAACAAATTATAATGAAATGAAACTAAAACCTAGAAATTCTGATTAATTAAAATGTAAACTAAGCTGTAGTAGTGAATTAGAATTTATTTAAAATAAGGCTAGTAAATTGTAATAAACTGTAAATTCAATTCAAACTTAAAGGAACAATAGAAATCTGAAATAATCCCAACAAACAATGATAACACATTAGATGCATTTAGACTACAGTGGGTTAATGAATTATAATGAATTTACGTTCAAATTCTAGTGCATTTAGAGACTGACGTATGCCAGCAAATTGTGAGAACTGTATTCTGGGAAACTTGCTCAGACACCTTGGGTTAAACGTTTCCACATGAAGGAAGGAGTGCGCTGGTAAAGAGGGTCAGTTTAATCTCACAAATTCAATAAGCACAGTCATGTGTCCAGGCAGAATTTACTGCTTCTTTTGACTGGCACATGAGCTCAGCTAAGGACACACACACACACACACACACACACACACACACACACACATTTCGTTTTAATGGCTAGCTTCACTTTAACAACTGAACATTTCTGTAATTTTGTGCATTCTGTACACTTACGTTTAAAAACACTCCACCATTTAGCTCATCGAGCCTTTAATCACACCGACCACTCTGTAGAACCCTAGTTCTTGGAAAAATCATTGCACTTACATTTTCACAGAAATTGACTGACTAAAGCAGCCATAGATTTCAATGAAGCAAAGCCCAGTGATGACAAAACAAAGCTAATGGCACCATCTGTGATTCTGAGAAAAGGCCTGCTTCTACTGACCAAAACACACAACATGGCTCTACATGACCAATAGCCATTAAAAAACAATGTTCGTTATGTTACACTAAACAAAACCTTCTTTCTCTAAAGTAAAGGGATTTTCTGCACTCAAACAAACCTATTTTTGTTTGTTCTGTTTAGGGTGGATGATATTTGAAGGCATTTGGACAACACATGATATGGCATATAGGTGTGCTAGCAAACTGATAGCAATATCATAGCACTGCATTATAAAATAAGCCATTAACAAATGTGTTGGTTGTCACTCTTACCTAATGACTACAAAAAAACAACAACAGTTGATTCCAAAGTTTGTAATTAGTTTATAAAAATGCTATACCTACATAGAAATATATCTAAACATTATCTATATTTTTCATTAATATTTAAGAATTTGTTAGTAGGTAAAGCAGTAATAATTTTTTTCTTGTGCTACACTTGAAATTTGTTTACCTGCTCTTGTCAGTCACAGGTGGCCACGCCTGTAGGAGGAGCATGAGGTGCTGAAACTCCTCCCACTTTCGACTGGAGTCCAACAGCTCCAGGAAGAGAGAGTGACGCCGAGCCTCATCCTCGATGTCATTCATGTCACACTGAAAGAGGGAGAGAGAGCAAGAGAGAGAGCAAGAGCGAGAGAGAGAGAGAATGAGTCAGTGAGAAAGAGTGAGAGAGAGAGAAAGAGAGAGAGAGAAAGAGTGAGAGAAAGAAAGAGAGAGAGAAAGAGTGAGAGAGAGTGAGAGAGAATGAGTGAGTGAGTGAGTGTGTGTGTGAGAGAGAGAGAGAGAGAGAGAATGAGAGAAAGTTAGAGAGAGAGAGCGAGCGAGAGAGAGGAAGAGAGAGAGAAAATGAGTGAGTGTGTGTGTGAGAAACAGAGAGAGAGAATGAGTGAGTGAGTGTGTGTGTGTGTGTGTGTGTGTGTGTGTGTGAGAGAGAGAGAGAGAGAGAGAATGAGTGTGTGAGTGAGTGAGAGAGAGAGCGAGTGAGTGAGAGAGAGAGAGAGAGAATTGTAATTAAATGAAACATTATGTACATGAGCAGACATACACATGCTTTTGTCTATGTAGTTCCTTATTTATAGATGTGTAAATAAGTGTAAATAAGAGCTGGAGAGAACATGGCAGACACTTTAAGAGCATAGTGTTTTATATTTTTAACACTTTTTTAATTTAATTCAGACTTTCAGAGATTGGTCCGTCACTATACAGAGAGATCCAATCAGAGCTTAGCTACTGGATCAGGAGACCTTTGCTGCAGTACATTGATAATAAAGTGTTCAATATAGAAACTATGATACAAGATGGCCGATTGGTCATATTGTTTGTTTTGTCTCTGAAATAATTGACCTGTTTTAATACTTTTTACCAGAACACTAAAGCTCCATTCAACTCATGAGTCATTTTCAATCAGTATAAACTGTATAGAGTGAATGAGTCAGGACTCTTACACTGGATTTTAGTGTTGAAGATCAAATCTGAACTGCTTTTTAGATGAACAAACACTTGGAGCATCTCAGAGAACAGAAATAGGTTTGATGTCAACATTTACTTTGAAGATACAAACATTTGTGTGGAGAAAAAAATAACCGTTTATGTTTTTCTGGATCTTTTCTATGAATATTTCGCCCCTAGTATTGTAGTGAAAAACATAAATACAGATGACTGATAATAGAATAATAGATAATAGACTGATAGAATACTGATAAAACGCTACAAAAGTCCTGAGTGTCTACTTTCATATGAGCTTCATATTAACACCACTGTGGAGTGAGACATGAAAGAGACTTTCAATGGACACAAGACACACAGCAGGAAATTTCAGGGTTTTTATTTGTCTGGGACTTTAAAATGTCACCCCTTTAATATATCTGCTTAACATATTAGAGACGAGTGAAATAATGCAGCACAGGACAAAGAAAGGAGAAGAACTTCTGATGGCTCTTAATCTCTGACACTGGAGACTCCTTCCAAAAATAATGTGCTAGTTTTATTCGTTTATGTTAAGTATCAGTCGTACAAGTCGATGTGTTGAAAACAAATATATATATATATATATATATATATATATATATATATATATAGCTTCATTATCACTCAGCAGTGTTGTGGTGTACGTTGTGTAGCATGTGGTATGAAATGATGGGCTAAAAGCTTGAAGACTAATGAGAGAAGGAGCGTATGTTGGTTGAGGAAGGGGAGAGGGGGGTGTGCTAGGATCGGTGAAGGCCGATAAGATGGATTTGAAATGGCAGCACACCTGAGACCCGGAAGAACCTCATGATGAAATGACACACTGCAGGAGAAGAAGTGATTAAACAGACATCAGCGCGAGCACACACCGACACACACACACTCACACGTGCACACACACACACACACACACACACACACACACACACCCCCTTAATGCAGCATGAGAAGAGCATTCTACCCCTCTGGTGGTTTCTGTGTTCCGGATTGTCGGCAAAAAAAAGAAAAGGAGGAGGGAGAAAGTAATTAATTTCCCTTCCGAGCGACCCGAGTGCAATTTAACAGTCGAGGAAACATCTGATCGCTAAAGGGGAGAAGTGCGAAAGAGCGAGAGTGCAGCAGAACGCTTAGAGAAATAAGTGAAAAGGCATCTGAATACCCAAATTAAGAGGAAGAGGAAGAGGAAGAGAAGAGAAAGAGGAAGAGAAGGAGAAAGAGAAAGAGGAAGAGAAGGAGAAAGAGAAGGAGAAAGAGAAAGCGAAAGAGAAAGAGAAGAGAAGAGAACACAAGACAAGACAAGACAAGACAAGACAAGACAAGAGGATTACACCTTTGCCTCATACTGGTTGATGGTTTTCCTCAAATGCAAACCAAACAGATTCCTCTGACATGTCTTATAGTCTCACTTCCTTTTTCATAACTGATTTGTAATTTTTATCCATCTGTTTATTCAGAATAAGAACACTTTATTAATCCCCAGTGTGAAATTGGCTTCATTACCGCAGCTCCGAGTCACCAAAATAAGAATACAAAAAATAGAGACTTATATACACCAAGATAATATATAAAAAAAAAGTATATATACACACAGGTACAATTCTATATATGTACACAGGTAAAGGTATATTGTTGCACAGCGAGATATGTTGCTATAAAAATAAAATAATAATATAATACAAAATAAATAAATAAATAAAAGTAAGCGCACAGGTTCCTTAGGCAAATGTTAAATAAACATCTCCTCACAGAAGGTCTGGAATCTGATACAGCTATTGTCTAAGACAGGAGTCTCCAACCTTTTACAGCTCGGTTAAAGGTTCGTAGAATATGTACAAAATTGATCAGATTAAATAAACAGCTCTGGTAGCTCATGAGTGAGTGTTGTAGACCTCTGGTCTATGGTCTAAGAGCACCTCAGGAGAGACACAAGGAAGACACAAACAGAATGAGGGGAATAATGATGGAGTGGCGCGTCATCAACGTTCAATATTTGACACTTTATCAATTTTCAGAGGCAGAATTTACTATGGACGTTAAAATGAGTATAGATTTAAAAAAATAATTTCACCCTCGAGTTTATCCACACAATTGGATCCACTCCCTTCCACTATGCTCCAGTCCATCTCGCAAGACCTTCTGCCCATCATTTCCACTATCGTCAATAGATCCTTAGCATCTGGTCAGGTACCAACTACTTTCAAGAGAGCAAGGGTTATTCCCATCCTAAAGAAACCTGCTCTGGATCCATCAGACATCAGTAACTACAGACCGGTATCACTTCTCTCGTTTCTTTCAAAAATTCTCGAACGCATTGTCTAAAATCAACTGTCTGTCTATCTCTCACAGAACAACCTCCAAGACCCTAACCAGTCTGGCTTTAAAGCAGCTCATTCCACAGAGACAGCCCTTTTGGATGTCTCTGAGAAACTACATGCTGCTAGATCAGCCAAACTGTCATCCGTCCTTATCCTCCTTGACCTTTCAGCAGCGTTTGATACGGTCAACCACAAGACTCTCTTATGCACCCTCAGGAGTCTTGGGATTTGCAGATCAGCTTGGGAATGGTTTGCTTCCTACCTAGAAGGACGCTCATATCAGGTAACATGGAGGGGAGTGACATCTGCTCCACGCAGACTCTCCACTGGCGTCCCACAGGGCTCAGTACTTGGTCCTCTTCTTTTCTCTCTGTATACTCACTCTCTTGGTGAAGTTATTTCCTCACATGGGTTCTCTTACCACTGCTATGCTGATGATACACAACTTATCTTCTCTTCTCCACCCTCAGAGACCACAGCTTCTGATCGGATCTCAGCATGTCTGGCAGAAATTTCATCATGGATGACTGCTCATCAGTTAAAGCTCAATCCTAGCAAAACTGAACTGCTGATCATCCCAGGTGATTCACCCCCAGGTCATGATCTTGCTATATCCATGCACAATGATCTGATCGTCCTTCAGCCACAGCTTGCAACCTTGGGGTAACCTTGGACAATCAACTGTCCTTTTCCTCTCATGTTGCTAATGTGACTCGCTCATGTCGGTTTCTTCTCTACAACAGTAGAAGGATTCGGCCATTTCTGTCCACACAGGCTGCTCGGGTACTTGTTCAGTCTCTTGTCATTTCTAGACTGGATTACTGCACTGCTGGCAGGTCTACCTATGAACGCAATCCGTCCTCTGCAAATGATCCAAAATGCAGCTGCCCGGCTTGTTTTCAACCTGCCAAAGTTCTGACACACCACCCCGCTGCTGCAATCCCTCCACTGGCTTCCGGTAGCTGCACGCATCAGATTCAAAACACTGATGCTGGCCTACAAAGCCAAAAATGGACCAGCTCCCTCTTACCTCAAAGCCCTCATCACTCCTCGCACTGCACCCCGCACCCTCCGATCTACCAGCACTGCTCGACTGGTTCCACCATCTCTCAGGGTAAGAGGCAAGTATACTACAAGACTCTTCTCTGTACTGGCACCAAGGTGGTGGCATGAACTTCCCCTAGAGGTCCGGACAGCTGAGTCACTGGATATTTTCAAGCGGCGGTTGAAGACCTACTTATTCAGGAAACACTTCAACTAGCACTTCTTTCATTATCTTTTGAAAAAAAAACAAAAAAAAAAAACCCACATTTGACACTTTTTCATTGTAACTTTGAACAAATGTTTTAAACTCATGGTATCTTAAGTATGTAACTTAGTGAGCCAGCATTAATGCATTCAATGTTAGAGATTTAAGCACTTATGTACGTCGCTCTGGATAAGGGCGTCTGCCAAAGGCTGTAAATGTAAATGTTTCTCTCTCTATATATATAGATGTATACATCTATTATCCAAACACCTTGACCCTTGTGTAGTAGAGTATAAAGATGTTCCAATCTTTCCATCCTGCGCTCTACACTTATTATGACATCACAAATGCCAAGCAAACAACAATATAAAATCAAACTGTGTCCCATTAAAGTCATCAATATGTCAGTGGAAAGTCCTCAACTGGCTTAAAAAAAATGAGTGTGTGTGTGTTCTCATATATATATATATATATATATATATATATATATATATATATATATATATATATATATATATATATATAGACCTTTATGAATTTAAAAAATATATAGTGTATATAAGGCAGCAGAGTATAGCACAGAGTTAATACAAGACCACCAATATAAATGAATCAGTGAATCATTCGGCTACTGAGGTAAAGGTTGGGGTTAGATATAATTGCATTAATTAGCTACAGTAATCACAAAGTCAGTTGAAGACCCACACAAGACTTGAAAAACAAGTGTGTGTGTGTGTGTGGTTCACATGGCAGCACATTTCCTTTTATCGCTGGCCCAGACTGGATTAATATGAAAATTAATTCCTACCATATTCATTTTGCCAAATGGCGTTTCTCATCTGCAGGAACTGTTACAGCAGGTGAACAATTTCTTTCTTTTTTTTTTTAAATCCCTAATTTTTGCCCCCGTGGCCACCTGTGATTGACAAGAGCAGGTAAACAACTTTGTGACACTGAAAGTACTGGATACAGCTGTAAAAATGCTGTGCTTTTCCCCCTTTTAATTTGTTTAGCAGAATATTTATTTTTCTTTAATAGATCACAATTAAAGAGCAGAGCTTTTATGGGACTTTTAGGGCTTTCAAAGAGCTTTCATAGAGCATTAATAGGGCTTGTACAGGACCTTCATGGGGCTTGTACAGGGCCTTCATGGGGCTTGTACAGGGCCTTCATGGGGCTTGTACAGGGCCTTCATGGGGCTTGTACAGGGCCTTCATGGGGCTTGTACAGGGCCTTCATGGGGCTTGTACAGGGCCTTCATGGGGCTTGTACAGGGCCTTCATGGGGCTTGTACAGGGCCTTCATGGGGTTTGTACAGGGCCTTCATGGGGCTTGTACAGGACCTTCATGGAGCTTGCACTGGGCCTTCATGGAACTTGTACAGGGCCTTCATGGGGCTTGTACAGGGCCTTCATGGGGCTTGTACAGGGCCTTCATGGGGCTTGTACAGGGCCTTCATGGAGCTTGCACTGGGCCTTCATGGGGCTTGCACAGGGCCTTCATGGGGCTTGTACAGGGCCTTCATGGAGCTTGCACTGGGCCTTTATGGGGCTTGCACTGGGCCTTCATGGATCTTGTACAGGGCCTTCATGGAGCTTGCACTGGGCCTTTATGGGGCTTGCACAGGGCCTTCATGGGGCTTGCACAGGGCCTTCATGGGGCTTGCACAGGGCCTTCATGGATCTTGCACTGGGCCTTCATGGGGCTTGCACTGGGCTTTCACAGGGGCTTTCGCAGTGCTGTTAATTTCCTTGGAAAGTTGTACTCAGGTTTTAATTGGTGAAAATGTTTAGTATTGTACTGCAGCCGAATGGTAATGTGGTGATTACTTACTTTAGCGGCGTTGCTTTATACACAATGCTGCTTTATCACATGTTTTAATGTTTCGTTTTCCTTTTATTTTATTGTTGTTTTTCTCTTGTAATATTTATCCATGAGCCATTCCTTACATCGCTGTGGAAAAGTAAACGACTTGGTTACATTAATTCATAGATCAGTAAAAAAAAAAAAAAAAGTCAGTTACACTTATTCATAGATCAGTTCTTGTGATGGCTGAACTCTCTGGACCTCACTTCAAATTTAATTTCAGGCATATTTTAGAGGCAAAACGTGCAGTTAGCTGGCCATGTTTATAAAAATCATTTAGTCTCTTTAAATTCAAGGTCCTTTTCGTGTGCAGTTTATAGTATGTACGATACAGACTCACTTAAACTAGTCCCACAGGATTTAGCAATTTTTCAGGCAAACTCTGTGATATTCAAAGGAGCTTGTGTGACATCACAACTCACATTCACGTGGGTGGAACATGAGTACAGAAAGGAGACACAACCCTGATCGGAGACTAGAAAACCACATTAACCAGCACTGACTCTGTGCTATGATCAGTCCTAAGTCCTGACTGATACACTTCATGAATGTTATGTAGGTCTGAGCATAACTGCTGTGCTACAACCATTTCTAGGATCTTTTGAGATAAAGGGGAGGTCTGATATTGGCCTATACTGTAGTTGGACAGATGATGGGTTCAAGGTCGGGTTTTTTAATCCCGATAAACAAACGTAAAATCCTCAATATTCTGAAGAATACAGATTTGTTTCCGAGACATCTCGTGTGACATCATAACCCACATTCAGCCTCTTCTGTTCGCATGTAGAACATGAAGAGCTCAGAAAGAAAGTCATTAAAGATGTCTAAAAGAAGAATCCCGCGCTTATGATTCACAAATTAAAAAAAACAAAAAAAAACAAAACTCTGCAGTAAAATCAAGAGAAATATTCAGCTGTCCAGTATCAGGTCTTGTGCCCATGATAGCTGCTTGTTTCTGTTCTTGACTGACAGGATTCTGAGTTCTGAGATGCTTTTCTGCTCAGCCTGGCTGTAAAGAGTGATTATCTGAGTTCCCACATCTTTCCCGTCAGCTCCAAACATGGCATTTCTCCTCTGAGCTCTCTCATCAATCATCAACGCATTTCCTCTCGCGTTCTTTTTCCACCATTCTGCACGGCTGCCACACGATCGGTTGATTTCATGAACGAGCGAGTGTACAGCTGTTAGTATTAAAGTACCATGTGACTCCATGCATCTCCGGCAAAGCGTTTTATTTACCCGACGACACCGAACCGAAACACCTTCGTACACGATTTGCCTGAGTCTGAAATAATTGCGATGCTCGCTAGCTTGGAAATAACACGCTTGTTGTGTCGAGCGTGTTTTTGTTCTTAAAAGAACGTCACTGGAGATTGGGTCAGAGGAAGAGGAAATGCTTGCTAATTACATGCATGTGATGCAGATGTGATTCTGCTTGCTCTGTGAATCAGACAGGTCAGACAGACACAAGCAGGCAAGAAAAAGAGTTACTCTTAAGTTTACTTCGCACGGTCGCACTACAACACCGACATGAAGATGGAAGAAAAATCTTTTGGAATGTCTCTAAAAGAATAAAAAATAAAAATAAATAAATAAGAAGCAAGAGATGAGCACCTCTGGGGGTTTAGAGGGTGCACCGTTAACTAGTATGTGTGTGTGTGTGTGTGTGTGTGTGTGTGTGTGTGTGTGTTGTGTACTACAAATCAATAAGTTCTGATCTGCTTCACTTAATGACATCCACCTACTCCATGGCCATCACACCAACTGGCTTCCCTCTCTCTCCAACTGAATCCTGATTTTGGGCTGATTATCTTCAAGATGTTCCTACAACCAAATTAAAGTTAATGTGTGATAATGTCAAAACACACACACACACACACACACAATCTATATGAAAGCCCCTGAAGGCCACTAAAACAACTTCGGCTCATCAAAGCATGGACTTCACAGGACCTCTGAAAGTGTGCTGTTGAATCTGGAGATGTTAGTGGAAGTTCCTTTAGTTCCTCTAGGTTGTGCGGTGGATCTTCTCCTCCATGGATCAGACTTGTTTGTCCTGCAGACGCTCCATCCGATTGAGATGCGGGGAATCTGGAGATGGAAGGTAGCATTATCCTTTTTTCATGACCCCAGTAATTGGTTCACCAATTCTCCTTCCTTCTTGCCCTTGTGTTAGGATCTAAGCACTGCACAGAAGAACGTCCCACAAGACCTGCTGTTTTAGAGATGCTCTGATCTAGTCGTCTGGATGGACTGATACACACACGTTTGTTCTCTAATATTCCAAACCGCTGAAGGGAAAAACTATGAAGAAGAAAAAAAAAATGTCAGCAACCGATAGAGAAAGACAGGCAGAGAGAGAGAGAGAGAGGTGGAGACAGAAAAATCTCCTGGGGCATAAACAGGCCTCCCCCTCGTTTTTTTTCTTCTGTTGTCCAAGCAGTGTGAAGCAGAGGAGGAGAAGAAAAGTGAATCTCTTCATCAGCTGGTAAACAGCTGAGGGACACGAGCGCAGATGGATGAAGCCACGGCACTGCTGAAAGAGAAATCAAGACTGTCGGCTGCACTTAACTCCCACTTTACCCCTGTGTGTGTGTGTGTGTGTGTGTGTGTATGTGTGAGCTCCTGAGGATGAAATAAAGCACTGAAAAGTAGGACTGGGAATTGGAGTATTCAGAGCGTATGAACTCGTTGTTGCAATGTAATGAGGTCGTATTGGGGCTGTGCTGCAACTCGTTTGGTTATGAATGGGTGTGTGTGAACTTTTCTCTCCCCTGTGTGTGTGCGTGTGTGTGTGTGTACTGATGTAGCTACAGTACACATCACACAGGATTAAAAAAAAAAGTCATTCTGTCATGGAATTTTGACCGACTGTATTGACACGGTGTCATGGCGGAAGGGGAAAACACCACAATATTAAAGTTTTTTTTGTTTGTTTGCTTTTTGTTTTAAAAGCCCATTTTAGATCTTTTCACTGAGAACCTTTAAACGATTCCAAAAAGATCAAACCAGCGAGTCTTTCGGGGTAACGAGACGAGGTCTAGTCCAGTTTGCTCCCCTGACCGAATATTCCATGATCTCAATACAGGCTCAGATTTGTTCCTACGCGAGTGTGTATATTTAATGGCGCCCGAATGACATTTGGCTGAAAGTCAGTAATCTTTAACAAGATACAAAATGAAAGGGAATCTCAAAAGAGGAAAATCAAAGAGGAACAGCACATGTCCAGGCCCGTCTTAAGTTTGCCAATGACCATTTGGATGATCCAGAGGAGTCATGGGAAAAAGTCATGTGGTCAGATGAGACCAAAATAGAACTTTTTGGTCATAATTCCACTAAACGTGTTTGGAGGAAGAAGAATGATGAGTACCATCCTAAGAACACCATCCCTACTGTGAAGCATGGGGGTGGTAGCATCATGCTTTGGGGGTGTTTTTCTGCACATGGGACAGGGGGACTGCATTGTATTAAGGAGAGGATGACCGTGGCCATGTATTGCGAGATTTTGGGGAACAACCTCCTTCCCTCAGTTAGAGCATTGAAGATGGGTCGAGGCTAGGTCTTCCAACATGACAATGACCCGAAGCACACAGCCAGGACAACCAAGGAGTGGCTCTGTAAGAAGCATATCAAGGTTCTGGCATGACCTAGCCAGTCTCCAGACCTAAACCCAATAGAGAATCTTTGGAGGGAGCTCAAACTCCGTGTTTCTCAGCGACAGGCCAGAAATCTGACTGATCTAGAGAAGATCTGTGTGGAGGAGTGGGTCAAAATCCCTCCTGCAGTGCGTGCAAACCTGGTGAAAAACTACAGGAAACGTTTGACCTCTGTAATTGCAAACAAAATCTACTGTACCAAATATTAACCTTGATTTTCTCAGGTGTTCAACTACTTATTTGCAGCTGTATCATACAAATAAATAGTTAAAAAATCATACATTGTGATTTCTGGATTTTTTTATTTTTTTAGATTATGTCTCTCACAGGGGTGCACGGTGGCTTAGTGGTTAGCACGTTCGCCTCACACCTCCAGGGTCGGGGTTCGATTCCCGCCTCCACCTTGTGTGTGTGGAGTTTGCATGTTCTCCCCGTGCCTCGGGGGTTTCCTCCGGGTACTCTGGTTTCCTCCCCCGGTCCAAAGACATGCATGGTAGGTTGATTGGCATCTCTGAAAAATTGTCCCTAGTGTGTGATTGCGTGAGTGAATGAGAGTGTGTGTGTGTGCCCTGCGATGGGTTGGCACTCCGTCCAGGGTGTATCCTGCCTTGATGCCCAATGACGCCTGAGATAGGCACAGGCTCCCCGTGACCCGAGATAGTTCGGATTAGCGGTAGAAGATGAATGAATGAATGAATGTCTCTCACAGTGGACATGCACCTACGATGACAATTTCAGACCCTTCCATGATTTCTAAGTGGGAGAACTTGCAAAATAGCAGAGTGTTCAAATACTTATTTTCCTCACTGTAAGTATGCATGTATACCCTAATGAAACAAAGAGCAAAAAAATGTTGAGGAAATTCAAAAGATTAGGAGACGATTTTTTTTGATGATCTAAAATGTACGTTGTTGCAGTTTTAGAGGGATGAATAACCACAAAAAATAAAATAAAACGAATAATGGAAAAAAAAAAATTCAGAAATTCTTTGCTCCTAGTGACGAAATTCTAAGGAAATTTTTAGAAATGTGGCCGTTTCCCAATCAAATGAAAGAGAAGATCCTAGTAAAGATAAAAGTTATTCATAAAGCATCTTAACCCTTAAAACAGCTCTTCGGGTCGGAAAGTCTTAGGAGTCGTGAGGAGGACTTTTAAGAAGCTTAGAGTTTCTTTATCAGAGGAGAAAATGGCTGAAAGGTGAAGAGGGAGAAGAAAAGTGTTGTGTACAATATTTAATAATGATGGTGAGTTAAAATAGTGAGATGATACAGATTAGATGGTGTAGGGATTATTTTTGTGACCAATCAGATTAGAGATAACATCAACACAGAAAAAAATCTAATAAAATACATACAAACACAAACACAAACACACACACACACATATATATATATAGTGTAATATAATCCTTACACTATATAGTAAATATCTTAATATAGAGACAGAGTGAAGGCTTTTAATAGACCAGATTTTAAAAGAGCTCCTAATTTTATTTTTGAATTATTTTAACAACCAATCACAGTCTTTAGTTAAGTTAGTAACCGTGTTAAGCCCCGCCTCCTCTCTAAGATAAAAGTTGTTGTAATTTCCTTACTTAGTGTTGCTCTGAGATTGCTCCTGAATCACTCTGAAGATAAGATTCCTATTTAGATTGTTTTTTAAAGTTAAATTAGGAGCTTTCTGAGATCATCCTCGAATACAGGCCCTGATGTCTAAACCGCTGTCGAGAAAAGAAGCTGATTCCAAATCGGATCCAAGACCACGTCCTGAGAATCAGTGGGATTTACATCGTGAGTATTTAAGACCCCGTCCTGAATAAAATAAAACACAGAACGTACGAGCGGTCGATGTAAGCAGTATTTAATCGTCACGTGTGCACTTTTAATATTTCAGACGGTTTTAAATGTACAAGTTGGGGTTAAGGTCTAAAGTGCTGACACGATGTTTCCAGGTTTGAGGTCTTTGTTAAGGTCAGAGCAGCTCGTTCTTTTCCTGTGTTGCTTTTCCGAGGTACAGCTGGGATGAAAGAACAATGAAGAGAGCGAGGGAGAAGTGTGTGTGTGTGTGTGTGTGTGTGAAACAGCTCAGAAAAGTTCCCATTAATATTCCAGTGACCCGCTACCCAAGTTCTCAAGCTCCTTCCTCTTGTGCTGTAGAGGTCGTTTTCCTTAGAGCTGAGAGCTGAGCGTTTTTGCGCTCGTGTCCAAGGCAGTGCTGGAACAGCGAGATAACCGTCCGGCCTGATATCACGCCTTGCAGTAGAACACAATCTCCCTGCTTTATTACTAACATGACGTTAAATGGTTTATAACACTGAAGCTGCTGGAATATTTTAATAGACTTGTACTTTAACAAACCGATACTGCTTTCTGCTTGGTGCTGTGTGATGGTTAAAGGT
>NC_083471.1:6740932-6765932 GCF_030014155.1 Tachysurus vachellii | reverse complement strand
GGCACTGGTGACACACAGGGGCTGAGTAGTGTGAGATGGAGTGAAAATGACGGAGATATACATGCAGAATCTGTGTGTGTGTGTGTGTTTGTGCGTGTGCGTGTGTGTGTGTGTGTGTGTGTGTGCATGCTAAAGGAACTAGACTGCATCTTTGTCTGCTACACACACAAAGAAAATAATAAAAAGAGAGGGACTGAACACTACACTCACTAGTAAGCTATTAAATCAAGGACACGCAGCACAGACAGTAACAAACAAACGACACACACAATGACAATGAAGATGGCCACTAGGAGCAATCAACTGCTCTGTGATCACTGGGCAGTCAAGCAGTGAGTGCGCGCACACGCACACACACACACACACACAATGTAGAGACGTAAACAGTACTTCACTAAGTGTCTGTATTAAAGTCAGAGTCTAACAGGGTAACAGGGGACGTTGTTTTAATGACCATATTAGACCCAGTAATTGAGTTTGTCTGTGGTTAAACACACACGCGCACACACAAACACACACACACACACACACGCACACACACAGCATGGTGTCTTTACCCTGACAGCTTCCTAAAATGACAAACGGTCTCCGATTATAAAGTCAGGGGACCATGGCAACTGCAAAGCTTGATGTCTAATCCTGACGCTCACACCAGCACCGACACACACACACACACAGACACACAGACACACACACCTTATTCAATGTTTACCCAGACTGACTACACCGGCAACACCTTCAGTGATTAAGTCAGACAGAAGCACTAGCCACGGCCAAATTGCGATTTTTCCACTTAGACAGACAGGAAGTCCTTTGTTTGCCCAATAAAGACGCAAACGCCGCTGCATTTCATCACACCGACACCAAAGACAGATGAGCAAATTTAAGCTACAAAAACCCCACTGCTCGTGTGCATGAAAAGGCCACTATTTAAATGCTACGCGTGTGCATGAAGCTGTATGAGTTAAGGCCAAGGTGGCTGACTTTGTGCCAGAAAGCGTGCGTGATTTATGAGCTTTCTCTTACACTGTTATATCAGTAGCTGACCTTCCGATGGTGGAGATCAGGCTGAGCAATCACGAGCCGCATCAGCGTTCGAAATAAGAGCTCGATAGAGATGAGCGGTCAAAGAACACTGCTGTACAGGGAGCTCAAAGAAAGAGTCACGTTGGTAAAAATCCAGACGACTGATCAGGGAGCGGAAAGAATAATAAAAAGCCAGTCAATTGGGGTGAAACAACTGTGTCGAGTTGATTAGAGGGAACAGAAAAAAAGGACTTGGGGAAAAAAAAAAACTGGCTAATTTTTTAACATGTGCACGTTTTTCTTCCTGAAGTGGTGCCATTTTGTGGCATTTCCATGGAACCTCCAAGCCCAAGAGACATGCAGGGAAATTTAATCTATCGATTTAAATACATTATTTAAACACATTGCTCTGTGTCAGGAAAAGAGGAATAGACTTTGAGATTTTATTTCGAATAAAAATAAAAGATGGATCACTATTTAAAAGTTACTCCGGATGGTAAAATCCGCGTATTCGATTTATCTGGCATGTGTTTGGGGTTTTGAAAAGGATTAGGGTCTGATGAAAAGGTAGGAAATAAAAAAGAAAGGAAGATTTGATCAAAAATAATTACAACGTACAGTAGATGCAAACGTGCAGCGAAACAACATTAAAAAAAAAATAAATAATAATAATAATAATAATAATAATGGGGGCACGGTGGCTTAGTGGTTAGCACGTTCGCCTCACACCTCCAGGGTCGGGGTTTGATTCCCGCCTCCACCTTGTGTGTGTGGAGTTTGCATGTTCTCCCCGTGCCTCGGGGGTTTCCTCCGGATACTCCGGTTTCCTCCCCCGGTCCAAAGACATGCATGGTAGGTTGATTGGCATCTCTGGAAAAAATTGTCCCTAGTGTGTGAGTGCGTGAGTGAATGAGAGTGTGTGTGTGCCCTGTGATGGGTTGGCACTCCGTCCAGGGTGTATCCTGCCTTGATGCCCAATGATGCCTGAGATAGGCACAGGCTCCCCGTGACCCGAGGTAGTTCGGATAAGCGGTAGAAAATGAATGAATGAATGAATGAATAATAATAATTTCAAACAAAAATCTGATCAGATTTTGAAAACGATTCCTTTTTTTTTTTTTATGTTATATCCACAGTAAAGTGTTTTGTAAGCTAATTTATCACAATAATGGTATTGTGTTGCCCTAATGGTGGCTCGGATACTGAGTGTGTTATGTCTGTGTGTTGGTGCTAAGACTAATGTGTTGACTATTAACACCATCTGTGTAGGGGAGTAGGGGAGAAGCAAATCCCACAGTATCTGTGATGAGAATTAATATCCTTACACCTTTAGCAGCATCCTGTCTCACATAGGATCCGTGGACATGTCTATGTCTATGTCTGAGTGTGTTATATAAAGGCAGAGGCAGTTGTTATGGGATAAAGATGTTAATTTATCATACCGTGTGATTTAATTAATTTCTCTACACATGCAGTCAGGCAATTCTGTTTAATTTATTTGTACAGTGTTTTAACAATTGTCTCAACGCAGTTTTAGATAACTAAAGAAACAGAATACACATTTAAAAAGTTTAAGTTACTATTTATCTCTAACACTTATCACAAATGATCAAGCCTGAGGTAGGGCTGGGCGATATGGCTGAAAACTGTATCACGATATCAGTGTTTCATATCGGTCGATATCGATAATTATTGATATTTTTTATGACCCATTTAAAATAAGGACCAGGAGAAAAATATATTACATTTAAACATTTTTATTTTAAACTTAACCTTCCTCTGATCATAATACCCCCAGTTATTAAGACAGAAATGTCAACAACCAGGTAAACTCAAATAATTAAAATGTAAACATAAGTCTAAAGTCACAATGAACACTTAACAATTATCTCAACATTTAAGGTGCAAAATGAAAAAAATAAAGTAAGAAATGCTTAATAAAGTGTAATAAAATAGTGCAAAGTGTTAAATATAAACATAGAGAAACCTGAGAAATTTAGTGCTAGGAAGTTCACTAGCTGTTCACCTTCTGGTGAATAAAGTGTTTTAAAATATGTGCAGTGTTTTGTAAATGTAAATAAAACTGAGGTAGACTGAGATACATCTGTAATATAAAAAACAAACCTGATCCAGTACAGTAACATTGTTTGAAATATAAAACCTGCAGAAATATGAAAAAGTAGCTGACTTTTCCTCTTTTATTTACAATTTCCTCGCTCGCTGCGGCGCTCATTTTCTGCTTATCAGTCGCCGGATACTGAAGCACGAGACAACGATATGGTGCAACCAAACGTGATACTGTTACATGATTGGCTGTTAGCGTGTCACTCCCTACGTTGCTAGGTTACCAGAGAGCGAGTGCCTTTGTTAATGCAACCAAACTTGCTTCGCAACCTCTGTTTTCTTTTGATGAAGAATAAAATGTCCGATCAAGAACTTAAAAGAACGGTAATAAAAATTACATTTCCTTTTTTCCACCAAAATAAATAAATAAAAACTATCGAACATTTTATCAAACACATCTTTTATTGATATTAATCACGCATCTATCGCGATACATATCGTTATCGTTTTATCGCCCAGCCCTAGCCCGAGGCGACGGGCGATGAGGAAAAACTCCCTGAGATGATACCATATGATAAAGAAACCTTGAGAGGAACCAGACTCCGAGGGGAACCGCGTCCTCGTTTGGGTGACACTCATTTTCAGTCATTCACTGACCGAGTGTCAGCCTGACGAGATGTTTCAGCACAGAGGCAGATCTCAGTCACGATATCCGCAAGAACCGTGACAGAAAACCAACAAAAAAGAGTTTCAGGAGAAATGCAAGAGTTTTTGTTCTGCCACAAACAAACCTAAATTCAAAAAGTCCAATAATAGACAAAGTTTGGGAAGCAAAAGCAAGGGAAAGGAAAAAAGAAGCAGACAAAACAAATTAGAAATCAATCTCTACTAGCGAGTAGGTAAAGAATAACACATGCTCCAGACCTGGTTGTAATAAGAACATTATTCAAAAAGGTTATGAAATGATGGATCAGAATTTCATCTTTAATTTGATCTCTTCCAGACATTTGCATCTAGATGAGAAAAACCGAACGTTTCACCTAATTTTCAAGCGACCAAAAATATTGGAACATGTGACTGATTGGTGTTTAATAGCTCTGAATGTCTGCTCTTGGTGCGAGTCCTGGGATAAGAGGGGAAAAATTAACAAAGAGCCATTTTACAAAAACTGGGCATAAGTCAATAATACAAAATGGAACATCCATAAAAAGACAAAGGACAAAAAAAATACACAAATGTACCAACAACCAGATAGAGAACATACTGGCCACAAACATTGTGAAGAACAGTCAGTGACTATCATCACCACCAACCTCCTGAAGGTCTAACAATCCACCATTTAATAAAGACTTTGAGATATACATAGAGGCCACAAGGTTCAAACCCCTCATCAGCAGTAAGGATCAGAAAGTCAGAATGAAATTCACAAAGAATGCAGAAATGAGCCACAAAACTTCTTGAAGGGAACCAACGTGAACCTTTACAGAAGAGATGGAAAGACCAAAGTGAAGAAAAAAAGGATCTGCTCATGATCAGGATCCAAAACATTACAGCTCATGGATCAAATACAGTGAAGGTTGTGTCATGGCTTGGGTTTGCATGGATGCTTCTGGAACATCTCTCAAGCCCTTATTGATGATAGAGATCATGATGAAGGCAGCAGAATAAATTCAGGAGAAGAGAAATATTCAGTCTGCCAACGTACAGACCAACGCATCCAAATTAATCAGGAGGAGCTTCATTATACAGCAAGACAACGATCCAAAACACACTCCTGAAATAACCGAGGTCTTCGTCGGGGGAAAAGTAGGAGAAGGTTTTATAATGGTTTTATAATTTATAAAGTCAATCATCATCTCCTGAAGAGGAGACTGAAGAAAAAGACACACCAAAAGCTCAAAGAGAAGAATGTAACAGTTTGGTGATGTCAGTGGGTAACCAACTCATGGCAGAGATCGTAACCAAATATTAAACCGGAAGACTATCAGTTCCAATACTTTTGCTCACCTAAATATTTGCAATCTGCCACCGAAGGTGCCGCTGTTCGACACATTTAGATGTGAAATGAAATGAAAGCTGAATCTCTGACTGATCAGATCTGTCGTCTAATATTCATCTGTGGATCTCGAACCCAAATATCTTCAGTGTAGAGAATATCTCAATAAATGAATAAATAAACAAATAAATAGATAGATAAATAAATGGTCTTTCCGATCCGGTACAGTAGGAGACTCTATATACAATTTACAAAATTTATTTAAATGTAGCACCAGTACAAAATGTTTTTTAAGGGTTAAAATAAGGAAAGAAAAGAATGTTTGTGTTTTAAAACCAAGACACTGCATTAGCTTTCGATAACTGGTGAGTCAGTAGCAGATTGAGAGTGTTGGATGCTACAGCAAAAGAACGTGTGCCAAATCTGCACTGCAGCTCCAGGGGAAGGCTCCGGTTGCAGGAAATTTGTTGATCGCTTTGAAGATACGGAAAATGGTGTTTGTCATGAAAAAAAAAAAACTGGAGGCATCAACACACAGAGTGAAGCATGTGCCAGTATGCCGTGGCCTTGTGCTGATGGCGCACTCACTTCCTGAGGCTCCACCCTGCCAATCAAAGCAGTGTATGCTGGGAATAACAATGCCTCAAAAAAAAGTGCTGTATCATGAAGTACTGACTGCGTGTTTACAACACACACCCACACACACACACCTTTATGTCTCGTTGTGTGTTTATGTCTCGTTCTCTCAAACCAGACTAAATAATTTTTGTTACTGAATATTGTAAAAAAAAAACACAAACATTACCGAGACCCTTTGTTTTATAAACAGTACAGAAATAAAAAACACTTCAGAAATGTTTTGGTCCCAAACGTGCACTTTCCCTTTAACACTTGGGGAGGGTTTAAAGGTTGCGAATCATTAATTCGTTTAAGAATTGAGCGTTCAACCCAATTAAGCAGCAATCAAACACACGCCAGCGTCGGCATGAACAAAAAGGTCGTTTACATTATCGAGATTCAGCAAATTAAACAATTACTGATTCGAGCATGTCAGCTAAACACCCAGGAGGAGCTGAACATAGAGAAGGTACAGGATCAACCTCGTTTCTGTTGTTTCTGTCTCACTGGTCTTGACATTAACGCTAACGCTTGACATTAACGCTGCTGGCCGTCTGTGACTGGCTGTTGTTATATCCATTACATCATCCAGCTGCTTCTACTTACGACATGCAAGGACGCACAGCTGCTCACGCAAGCTACATAACAATGACTATGTCCATAATTGTCTCGAATGGAAGTTTTTCAAATTGTAAATGTAAGCCATTTACCGTTAGCCGTGACGCCGCTAGCTTTAACAGAATACAGTGAAATGTCGAAAAATAAAGATCACATTTTCAAGACATTTGCAAGACGTCTTGTCCACCGGAGTGTCATTAGCCATCTTGAAAAGTTTTTTCTCAACTAGTGTCTTTTAAGGGGCAATAAAAAAGGGCTTATATTCATTCCCTCTGTAAAGAATAACGTTTCAGTAGTTTTATATATTTGTAAGATAATGATATTTCGGATCTCCATCTTACTGCCCAAACCTGAAGACCTTCTTTAAATGTTAGCTAGCTATTTTTTTTTAAGTGCTTATTTTTCATTATGATTGTTAATGAAAGCCAGTAATGATTTTGCTTTATACTTTTAGTGTACAAGACTTGGAATTAGCTGGGAATTAGTATAACTTTTAAGCAGAGAAAGCAGAAAGAGAGTGAATGTGTGTGTGTGTACCTCGCGGCTAGGCCAGCAGGCTTTGAGCACCGCCTGGCTCCTGAACAGCACCAGCAGACGGACGTCCTGTTCGCTGAGGCTGAATGAATGTTCCAGAATCTGCAGCACCTCGATCCTCACTCGCACAGGCTTCGAGTCATCCCCGCAGTATGGCCGTAACCATGCCAACAGGTCCTCTGATGACACTGCATTTCCCCTGGGACACAGACAGGACACGGTTATGCATGGCGCTTTCCTTGAAGCCCACATCAAATTTTTATAAACCTCCCACAAAGAAATTCCAGGGAAACCACAGAGACCAAATGTTTCTGTCTCGGCGTCGGAAGGAAAAATATATATTTAAGCCGACTTCGTTTCAAGGACAGATTGAAGATAATTACGAGGATTTACAAAGTGCATTTTGTCCAACAGGTTCAAATATAGCATGAAGCTGCACGTGGGCTTCAAAAAGCTTTGCTGGAGGCAGAATAAAAAGGCAATTTCAAGGCAATTACAGAAGAACAAAAATTAAATATAATAAAAAGTCATACAGGTGAATTTGATAAAATCTGTTGGTTCCAGTGTTTGAAACCAAATCCTGTTCCTATGAATGTTATCGATCGGGATTCATGCTACATCACAAGCACCCAGTTGAGTCTGAATCCTACAGTAACCGCCAACATTTAATAAATTTAGGAATTAAATAATAGTGACAAATTACAAATTTATGTACAATTCAACATTTTTGCAGAAATAGGAAAGTCTTCGGGGAGAAAAGCTTTGCCATTTCTAGCCGTGGGATTTATTCTTCTTACATGATGAATTATTTAACTATTAAAGCTAAACTAAATAAGATGTTTGATGCCTTATGTTGGAGTCAGTATTCATTCACTCGCGATGTTTGTCATTGTTCAGGTTTTTCTGTTCTTCTCTTATCTTAGCCTTGAGCATGACCTATACGGCCTTGAGTGTGTCCTTTGCACGTACGACTCGGTATAAAAGTCGACTGTTTTTAACTTCTCTTTAGACTATGGATTGCCCGAGCTCTCTCTTTGTGCACAACAAACCATCTCTTTAACCAATCCCTGGCTTTTGGTCTCCTGATTCCTCTGCAATCTCACTTTTGATCGACCAAAAAGTTTTGGGCAAACAAAGCTAAGATGATGGAGTTTTTTTTGTTCTCTCCTTTCAGTAGAGAAATAGAAGGAAGCTTGTGAACGAGCGGCACTTGATAGCTGTTATAGGGCAAACTAACTTGTTTGATGGACCTTGTAAAGATTCCTTGGATTGTAATGAGAGAATTGCTTCAGTGTCTGCAGATGCACTTACCCGCCTTGCACATCAACTTGTACTGCCTTCACAATGCCTTCCAGAACTTTCAGCGGGTCTGCATAATCGGTCAGGATGGCCTCGTCACCGCTAGACAAACACACATACAGACGGTTATAATATACTCACTTGGTCTTTGAGCTAACAGATCAGAGGTTTTTCAAGTTCAGCTCTCAGACACCCCTAATCATGCAGATACAGGTTATCAGCTTCGGATCAAGTTCACTATCAGAATCTCAAATGATTGTTGGTGCCAGACAAGAAGGTTTAAGTATTTCTATAATAGACAGAAAATAGATAGAAGCCTTCATTATCATCATTTACTATTGGGGTCAGAGCGCAGGGTCAGCCATGATACAAGGCAGAGAGGGTTATGGGCCTTTCTCAGGGGCGCAAAAGTGGCAGAGAACGGCTAGACGTGAAGGCTACAGTAACTCAGATGTTCACTCCATAATAACTGTGGTGAGAATTAAAGTATCACAGAATGCACAACATGTTGAACCGTGAAGCGGATGGGGTTACAACAGCAGATGATCAGGTCGGGTTCCACTTCTGTCAGGCAAAATCAGAACGCTGAGGCTGCAATGGGGTCCAAACTGAACAGCTTCTGAAATTTCTTCAGGGACACAGATGGTAGGGTCAAACTAATTGTACAACAGCATGAATCCATGAACCCAACCTGCTTGTGTCAACATGACAATAAGTTCAGTGCTCTTTCAAATTCTCCCACTGTGAATCCAGAAGAACATCTTTAGGATGTGGTAGAACAGAAGATCTGCAGGACAAACTGCAGGAATTGCGTGATGCAACCAAGTCCACATGAAGCGGCATCTCAAAGGAATATTTCCAAAATTTTGTGGAATCCATGCCATGAGAATTGAGGTTGATTCAATGGTAAATAGACGCCTATGCAATAGATGTTAGCATAATGTTCCTAATAAAGTGTTAAGTGCAATACTCAAACTAAATTATTAAGCATTTTCAATCAATAAAGGCCTGATAGAAAGTTTTTTTTCTATCAGGCTTGCCTCTTAACACAATTATATTTCTGCTCTATTCAGCCTTCCACAGGGGTGTTATTTTGGCTTAAAATTAGAGTTATTCATCCGTAAAATTGGTGATATTTATGTATAAAAATGGACATAAGTTACAGTTATACCTACAAAGCCCCTCAGACCACAAGATGTTTGAATCAAGCACTGAAAACACAATACTACTTATTTGACTTTTTAATTATTTTCTTAATTTGTTTGGCCAATCCACAGTGAAAAAAGGATAAAGACTAGACTGTTCTTTCTTTGAGGAGCATAAAGCAACTTTTTCCAACTCATGTTACTCATTCAAGTCAAATGGCAGGCTTCCCTCTCTCGCATACTGTACATCCCACGATTAGTTAATGCCAGTCTGAATGAGAGAAAAGAGAGCCTTTATAACATGCTTTATTTCCAGAGAGACAATTTTGATCTCTTGGCCTAGTTGAGAGATGTCAAAATTCAGAGAGCAAAAGTTCTTGTTGCTTTTGCATCACTAATGACTTTTAAAATTCTAAGTAAGTAATGAAGCAGTTTTGGATATGCCATCGCACTTGGGATGATTCTGTTACTTTTTTGTTTATGATGATTACATTTAAAACGTTCAACATTTTGATCCATACTGATGCCTACTGATGATTAGGATGGGCCCAAATGAACACCATATATATCACCTTTTGGTACAGTTTTCCAAATGAGGAACTTGGTGAGGAACTTGATGGGGATGTGGTAGCATAGTTAAAATGTTAAACTACAGATCAGAAGGCTGCAAGTTCAAATCCCTGGTCCATCAAGCTACCATCTCTGAGCACTTCACCAGTTGTATAAATCCCCCAATTGCTCAATATAAAATGCCAAACAGACACCACAAAGCTGGCTGTGTTCTTGATTGGATAGCAAAACTATAATGAATTCAGAAATGACTCAGATGTTTCTACTCATAGAGTGCTCATAGACTTCTGCCCTTATATACAGTACTATGTATTACTGATATACTTTATACTGTAGTACACAGTTATAGAAAGGAAGCTATTTATAATCACATGCTCCAGCGTCACCCAGATGAGGATGGGTTCACTTTTGAGTCTGATTGTTCTTAAGGTTTTTTCCTAATATCGTTTTACCACCATCACCACCACTGACACCACTTTCCGACAATGCCATTCTTAAATGTGCTACACAAAAAAAAAAAAAAAAAAAAATGAATTGAGTTCTACATTTTCATTAGTTGTTTCTAAACTCCCACGTTTGTCATTTCAGTTCTTTACGCTGGATTTTAATCTGATATATGTTGTTGAATTTTGCACTTTCTGACATGAATGAAATGGTACAGTAGCATACAACCCTGCAGCCCATTCAATGCTCAACCTGGACCTAGACACCTTGACAGGCTTGACAACCTTTGAAAGCATATGACATGCTGGCAAGTGACATGAGCACAACACTGACTTTAACTCAAGCTGTCAGGGTTCTGTTGATGGCTAATGGTTGTAAGAACCTTTTAAACATTTTAGGGATTACACATACTGTAGAAAAGAAAGAACGCCCTGGTGTGCTTGACGTCCTGGCCTCCTTTACTCCAGACAATTTTACATACAGACATAAAGAACTCTCCAGTGTCAATCAAAGATGTGTACTCACACACTTGCATGCAGTACACACTGTAATAAGCTCTTAATCTAGCGCTTTACACTTAATTAGCACGTACGAACATTAACAATTCACCTCAGCTCTTCCAAAGGTCAAGGAACTAAGGAAAATTAAACGTGCATCACTTGCAAGTCCTGACGTTAGAAAAAGTATGTACATTTGGTGTGTAAGATCTCAATATCCTGATTTTAAGAAAATTCTTTATAAACTGGTTGCACTACCTGAGTAACCTCATCCATGTTGGAGTTCCCCGATGCTTTGTCTAACTTCCCAGAAGTCTGGTACTTATGCAAACAACAACAACAACAACAACAACAACAACAACAAAAAGAACTTGTTCTCAAAAACAAAGTTTGCAAAACAAAAATCACATGCAGGTCCTTTAAGACCAAGTCACATTCATATGTGTTTCTCTCTGCTGCCACCAATCAGCACTCAGGCTGAGACAACAAAGAGGAACATCTGTATTAGTCTCCTGCAATTACTCCGGTCATTAATCTACTTCAGACAGAGGGATAGAAAGAAAAGCAGAGCGGGAGAGACTATAAATGAGAAGCATACATTTTTAAAAGCCTAATCAATCTTGAGTTTTGTGGCTTTCTTCCTGCTTAATACATGGATTCTCTTCACTAATCTAGCTGTGAGTCTGGGGTCTGAACTTAAAGCGATTATCTGTACAGGACCTCAGAGAGCAAAACTAATTAGGAGGTTTAGAAGTTATCAGTTGTCTGTTGTTGCTAGAGTTTCAAATTAATGCACAATACACCGCTTTGTAATGTTGTTGGTTGTTTTCTGTCTGTAAGTGATTTTTTATGTTGTCTCAACCATGGAAGAAAGCTCATTATAAATCATGGGCACTGGGTACAATATGAAACCAGGCACTAGGAAAACAGTGCATTAGAAAGAAATGGTCCCTGAACTGACGAATTTTCTGATGGCGCTCTGAAAACAATGTGGGCTTAATGGCTAATTGGAGTAGTTTTAGGCCTGTTAGGGCAGGACGGTATCTATCCTAGTCTAGAAGGTGCTTCTCTCAGAACAGGCCTAGTTAATTGGTGAAACTCCAGAGCCAAGGACAGAGTGCAGGCTAAACTGACCATTTAAATTGTCACACAGGCTGCACAAAATGTAAGACTGTGTCTGTTCCCTGAGTCAATCAAAAATGTAGAAACAATAATAGTCGTTTTATAAACCCAATTAACATAATATAAGATTATTGCGTAATAATCTGTGCTTCATGCTTCATCCGAAGTGTAATGGAATATAAGATCGCTAAAAACCCACAAGGAGGTACAGTACGGTGGGTGAGGGCAGTATGATGTCACACTGTAAAACTGCTGTTACTTTGAGGACGGAATAGCAAACTGACCTTAATAAGTCAATAAATTAGACATTGCTTGTCTGTAGATGTAATAAAGCCATTACTCCATTAATGCTCAAATATTATTTCTTAACCAGTTATACAAACATAAAATTAGTGTGTGTATGTTTAAGTTGTAGCTAAGCTATGAATCAGATGTTACTTACTTGAAGAATGTCAACAAGTTGCAAAAATTATTGAGCTAGCTAAGTCATGGGACAACTTAAAGAAGTTAACGAGCATTGATCCACTTAGTGTCATGATTTCAACTTTGTATGATCAATGTAGCAAAAATTACAATACCCAGTCTGGACGTCTGAGTAGTAAAATCTACATTAGAAACTAGCTCACTAATGCTAGATATCGTCGCTGTCAGGCGGAATCCTCGTATCTCCAAAACCGTTATTGTTCAGGAAATTAAAAAAACACCGTACCTTATCTGCAGTGCACAGGGTTTAGTCCACGTTGCAGTGGATTGTCTTGCACTAAATTCCTGTCCTCAGACGAGCACCAGAACTAGCAGGGGTCAAGATTTTTTTTCTTTGAGCCCAGTGTTTTGAAGACATTTACCTCAGAAGACGTGTTGATTCGTTGCGACTCGTCTTGAGGAGAAATATGCCGCGAAGTGCTCCCGCGGAGTGAGGAAGAGGTGGACAGTTGAAGTGTCCAATGGAGTTATGAGATTTGCGCAAGCTATTTTCAAGACTTTAGATTGGTTAATAACTTGTAAAAATAACAGACCCACATGGGGACTGACCAATAGCATCGATATGTGAAAAAATATGAAATCGACAAAATTTGGACATACGAGGTTTCCGCCCGACAGCGACGATATGTATGTATGTATGGATAGATAAAACACAATTGCTACACACTTGTTCAATGATAACAGTTGACAGTTCAAAGCCCTAGAAAAGGAGATATTTTTCATTGTAGAAGTTTGAGCAGTGATGTTCCTGTACCTCCTTTTGGATGGCAGAAGGTTAAACAGGTGGTGGCTTGGATGGGATGGATCTTTTATAATACTCGGACCCCGCGGCAGGTAGAGTGAATTGTAAATTGAGTCCAGCTCTTGTAGGTGGGTCTTTAGCAACTTTTTCCTGTCAGCCTGTTTGCAGGTGCCATACCATGATGTCATGCGTATGGGGTCATGCGTTAGGGTCAGAATCAGAGTCATGATCAGAAGGTCATTGGTTCAAATCCCAGGTCCACCAAGTTGCCACTGCAGGGCCCCTGAGCAAGGCCCTTAACCCTCAATTGCTCAGGTGTATAAACTGAAATAAACAATGTAAGTCACTCTGGATAAGAGTGTCTGCTAAATGCTGTAAATGTCAAATGTCATGCAATATACTACTACGCTTTCAATGGTTCTCGGGTAAATCAGAGAAACAAACGGTGTAGGAGATCCTGAAGCCCCTGTGACCATGAACGCCACCAATGCTATATTTATCCCTGTAGACATTTTCCCTGAGTATCTAATCTAGGTAATCAAGATACATGTCCCATGGAGTCATCTCTCTAAGACATGAGTAAGCATGCTTGCGACAGATTTATTTATTTATTTTCCCCCCGAGTCCAATAGGAACAGACTCCATCGACACTTTAAGGGTAATTCTGCCTTCAGAGTGCAAGGAGAAACAAATACAAAGAAAAATAGCAACTGTCTTTTACAATAATGACTCAGATCCTGAAGAAGGAAAAACTCCAGTATACTAGAAGAGAGCAAGGCAACAAGTCAATAAAAGCTGTTTGAGACACAAGCAAAACAGAACAATGGAGCCATCGAATGACCCCCCTAAAAGGTAGAGCCTCCTAATGTAATGCCACTGAACATTCAAGAGAATAAAAACAAGATCCATTGTAGGAGAGAGACCCATGCTGTTTTGATCATTACCTCCATTCTATTCCTGCACTGTAGTGTCAGCTGTAGATCTCTCTTTTTTTCTTGAACTTTTTAACGTTCACTTTTCACTTAAACATAGTTTAACTTTGGTTAACTAAACATAAATAAAAATTCGAAGCAGAGCTTAGCAAGATCTCTGCAAGTAAGCTACAAGGTGCCAAATAATATCAACTAGTTGATTATGAGCCAACTGACCTAGTAAAAATGATCAATAGTCCTCAGAGCCGATTAATTCAAAAAGGAGCAGGCACAAAGTCTCTTGTCTAAATATCATTTAATATCTGCATCCATTACTGCTATTTTAGGTCCCACAAGTTTGATGGGTAAAACAAAAAGGACTAAACACACCGGGAGAGCTGGGGATTAGTCCAAAAATTCCAGTCACCTGCACAGTGAGACAGTAAACAGTATTCCAGGCTTAAGAAAAGGTCTTCAGGAAATGGAGCTCCACATCACTTACTGTAGTATTTCCACTGCATCTCTTCAAGAGCAGAGCCGATCAGTTATACGCTCACTACGCAAACTGCGTAGGGCCCCGCAAATTACGCAAGGCCCCGCCTCCCTCGCCTCATTTTACAGCGCGTGTTAATGTTTACTGTGTAGATGACAATATGAAGCGGAGCTATCCATCTGGCCATGAAAAGACAAAAAAGAAACCAAATGAGAGTGAAATGCGAGAACAGCAATCAGGTAAACTTGTGTTCTCTTTTAGTTTGATGTCAGCAAGAGCAAATAACAGTAAAGTTAAGTTGATTCTGTCTCTAGTCTCTATCTGACTAGCTAAATTAGCTGTGCAGTGCTGACAGTGCATCTCTTGGCCTGTCTGTCTGTCACATAATTTATCGTGTGAACATTCGCGTGAATAAATGCCCAAGGGCAACGGTGTTTATAAACGGCAGCTCAATGACCGCGCCGCGTGTTAACATGCGTTCATATGCGCGTGCAATCGTGCACAAAATGACACGCGCGCTTTCCAGCAGCAACATCTGTGTGGGGACTAGTACAAAAAGTAGCGTGATAGCACTCCTAATGACAATGTTTATAGTCTCTCAATCAAGGTTACAACAACGTTAATGCAATATGGAAACCAATGGATTTACATTGGAATGGGCATAATGCCAGGTCAATATGAATGCACATCCCTCAGTAAATAATAACCATCAGGGATCAAGTATTGCTCTCATGCATACTATAAAGCACAGTGATACGGTATGGCAAGCCATTTCAGCTTTTATACATTCACATGATATGGATTTTTGATATCAAGAATTCAGTATTCGATACTTAAAATGTAAATATTAAGAGTGTGATTTCTAGTAGTAACCATATTTTTTATATCAGGAATTACATTTTACACTAGTAAAAACGTAATTGCTGATATCTGCTATTGCATATTCACTAGTTGAATATTGCAAGAGCCAAGTCATATTATAAATAGTATTTTATATTTGAAAATGGATAAAGAGGAATCGGAGGTAGGCAGTTTAAGTGGGGCTACTGCTAATATTCAACTCAAAATTCTATTTAAAATTTTCCATTCAATAAAGATTTGTTTATACCTCATTCAATTCTGTATTGTTTTACTCTTTGACCGAGAGATGGAGCAAACTTTTTTAAAATGAGTGAGGTAGGAGGGCCCCTTAGCAGAATTTTGCTTAGGGCCCCAGGGAGGTCAGGATCGGCTCTGTTCAAGAGGATGATATATACATCACTGCTAGTGTCAAAGACATCAGGGGACATTTTATACAAAACCAGGCCAAATACATGTGATAAAATCAATATTTCTCCTTGAAAACAATTACCTAGACCTCCTCTTTCACCAAAGGGGTCAGATCAGAAAGTGCTTGGTCCCTTAATTGCTGCTTATAGCTGTATTTTATTAGCTCTAGCACTGGCTCTTAAAACTCATTAACACAATAATGATAGTGGAAGGAAAAAACTTTTGGAACAGGTTTTCTCATAAACAGAAGTAAAGTAGAATGTTTGTGGATTACAGCAAGTTATGATCGCTGAAATGATGGATGGTCTGATGGTGTTCTGTGGGCTTTTTAGATCATTGGAGTAGGTTTGAGGGCAAGGATGGCTGTTGGGGAAAGACCTTATCTATTCCACTCAGGATGATACCGGTGTCATTTCTTGACAGTCGAGCACATAGTCTTAAATCATTCCAAGTTAATCAGTAAAAATCCAGAGTCAAGGCCAGAGAGCAGGCAAGCAGGTTAAACTGACTGTCTGCTAGCTGCAATCAGTTGGCACTCAGGTTCCACAAAACTGAGACGATGCCTTTTTCCACCACTAAAGAAAATATAGCAGAAATACTCAAAGATTCTTTTAGTAACCTATTTAACATAAAATTAGATCACGCTAAATGAACAGGCAGCATCTTTGATCTGAAAAATAAAGGACTGTTAAATAGAGCTTACAGAGAATCTCGAGGGTTTTTCTGTTTCATTATGTGTAGCAGTAAAAGACCTCAGTGTGATTATTAACTCCAGTCTTTCATTTGAAACTCACATAGATAATATCACTAGGTTAGCCTTCTTTCATCTCAGAAATATTGATAAGAAATATAAGAAAAACACAATGCAGGAAAAAATTGTTCATGCTTTTTGCTGGCTCTGGGTTTGATTACTGTAACACCGTATTATCTAGATGTTTCAGTAGGTGTATAAACAAGCTTGACTTGAGTCCTGACTAGAACTAGATATAACCGTATAACAGCTACATTGTCTCCCAATCAAAAAGTGCAGGCTTTTTGTTGGCACCTTAAATAGTGAGGGCTACAGAAGGGGGCAGAGCTTTATCTCAGAGCAGAGTTCCATAGTTTTGCACACTGTACACAATGTACAGTACATTGTCTGTAACTATTACATGACAATAAGCATACGTAATAATCTGTGTTTTTTTTCCTTACTCTGTCAAGCTACACATGCTACACCTGAGATTCTGACCCCTTCTGATGTCCGGACCTATTTGAAACCCTGCAGCAATTCTTGCCCGTATAGCACACAGATAAAGAGAAATATTTATAATTGGACTGATTCTGATTCCTCTCAAATTTTCTTCATATGGTCTCAGCTTATTTTTTCTTTGTCACCATCACCTCTCATCATGTAGACATATATATATAAATAACAATTATATCCTGAATCTAAATATTTCTGCAAAGCTGTACGAAGACGCTGTCCGATGTTAAAAGCACTATAGAAAATAAACTTACCTTAACTAAGAATGCACATAATTTATAAAACAATTCTGAAAATATTATAAGCTGTTAAAGTTTGTGTTTCATCATCATCATTCATCAGCCTTATTTCATAACTGTGCTCCTATTTTTACACCTCAGTTTATGTACTATATTCTCATTTCCCTTTAATCGTTTTACCGTTGCAGAGTGAGCACCATTGGGTGATAGTTATTTTGAGTAATAGGGCACTAGCTGTGGCACTTTCTATTTTAAAAAGTTAGCACATGAAAGACAAAAGAAGCAGAGGCACGATGACGCTAGGATTCGGAGCTGAGAGTGTGTTTTACAGCTGCTCCTAAATAGAGCTGGCAGCCAGTGAAGGAGGCCGTGACCCGAAGAAAGCGTGGGAGGGAAAAAGAAGGATGAGGAAGGAAATAAGAGCGGCGGAGATCGCGTGAGGACAAGGCAGAGGTTGAAGCTGTGTTTAACTCAATCAGTCTAAAACAGGTCCTCGCTGCCACAGGTTAATAGAAGGACAGGCCATTAAAGGTACAACATGAAAGAGAGAGACTGAGACAAGGAGAGATGGCACGAATGAAAAAAAGAGCTCTGGGAACAGAGAGAAAAGTGAGAGAAGTGCTGATATAAAGACAGACAGTACACCAGAGTGTTAGTCAGACAGGAGGGTGAGAGGGCACAAAACAAAGGGAACCTGTGAAAAAAGAGACGCATAAATAACACACACAATAAAGAGCTCGGTCACAAGCAACAGATTGAACATCGTGGCGTGAAACAGGCACCTGAGTGAGGAGATGATCCGCGCCACCGAGTCCTGCACCACGCCGTGCACTGAAAGGCTGCTCGTCCCCACGGCGACTGCCAGCAGCTTGTCTATTTGTGCCAACGGCTGTCCATCCAGCACCATAGTAACAGCCAGGTTGTGAACTTTGACCTCCTCTGATCTGGAGAGGTCAAAGGCAGTACTGTAGTCTCGAAGGCGCTCCTAAAGGTACAGGAAGGTGGAATTGGATAGGAAGAAAAGAGCAGTTAATGGTGAAAATGAGTAAAAAAAAAAAAAAAAAGTGGGTCCTGCATGATTCAGAGAAGTTATTCATTTTTTAGGGCCTCACGTACTTGATGTAAGCTTTCTTTATTGTCCAAACATCAGCAGGTACAGAGATAATTAGCATCAACCGTTTCTTCCATTTTATTACAAAAACAAATCTTTATTATTCTATAAGAACAATTTTTAAAACAAATTAAAAAAAATCTGTTTTTTTAAATCTTGCAGTCTAGGCATATAATCTAAATTCATAATGAATACACGAAATACACTGCGTTTATTATAATAGTGTGTATGTGAAAGCTTCTGGCATCCCACACTCTCACTTAAAATCACACACACAAAAACAGGGCCTGAGAATTGGCATAAAAACAGGTGTGTGTGTGTGTGTGTGTGTGTGTGTGTGTGCTTAATCTAGCCACCCACCTGCTTTCCTCCCCTGCAGCTACATACCTGCCAATCAAATCTAAATACCTTACACTAAGGACAGGGACAGGAGGGATGGAAGCATGAGTGTGTGTGTGTGTGTGTGTGTGTGTGTGTGTGTGTGTGTGTGTGAGTGAGAGAGAGAGAGAGAGAGAGAGAGATTTTGTGTGAGTGTGTGTGTGTTAGACATACCTCCTGGCTGTTTCTGAGTGACAGTGGGAAAGGCTGGCTGAAAGTCTCAAGATGATTGAGAGACTGTTGCAGGTGATTGTGGGCGTGGCTAAAATGAAAGGCGTGCTCATCATCTCTAGCCTTTTTTCTGCTCTTTTCACTGATGATCTTCAGAGACTTCAAAGCCCGTCTGGTGATCTCTGTTCTGACCTCAACAGAGAGCTACACACATATGTACAAGCACACACAGACACACACACACACACACAGAATGAATGACATCTGCCATGCAACACCATCAATCAATGTGTGTGTGTGTTTCTTTGAAGTAGAAGACAGCAGAGAGCTGCATGCTGGAATAAGGAGTTAAGTAAATTCCTGCTGAGACAGATCAATAATTGCAGAGTTAAAAAAAAAAGAAGAAGAAAATAAACTGAAACCTCAACACCGGTTCAGTTAGTGCTCACCTGCTTGGTTGCTTCCATGGAAAAGGTGATGGAATCCAGGAAGCGGATCACATCTGACGGCGTGAGTCGGTCAAGGTATTTGGCACAGGTCTCGTAGGCGTTGAGGAAGTCCTGATCCGATTGAGGCGTCTTCTTCAGGATGTGTGCGTCGCCTTGCCAGAAGAGCTTGGGAAGCCATGTAGCGTGCACGGTGCTGGGTGTGAGAGCACCGCCTCCTTTCTGAGGAATCCGAGATGCCAGTTTAGAGATAGACAGAACGTTCTGGCTGCTTAACACCGGCTCCAGAGCTTTAAGAGGATCCGACTCTTCGTCTGTCAGCTTCTTATAGTCCAGACCTGTCAGATATGACACAAAGTGTAGACAGGATATAATATACAAGGTCAACTTTATAACCTAACATAAGTCATACATGCTGTCGTTACACATCGTTACACTCTGAAGCATGCTAGTACAAGTTATCACACAAAAATAAGTCACGGTCATGTGGACAACTAATTTGTAATCAGATTATATCAAAAATATCATTTTTCTCGCAAAATTCACTAATAAATCAGTTTAAACTGCCACTGCCAGCCAGCAGCTCCTTACCTTACAACTCATAATATTACCACAAAATTTTTTTCTGTTTATTTTGATAGCTTTACTTCTGTGTGTGTGTGTGTGTGTTTGTGTGTTTGGGGGTGGGGGGGGAGTGTGAGGCGGGGTTGGTTTATTGTACACCTGACGATAAATATGGAGCAAAAAAATAGGGTGATTTTTTAGTTTGTTTGTTTAAAACTAATGTCAATGTACAATGTTTTCTGAGATGTAACCATAAAAAGAATTGAACTGTAATAAAGCCACAATAAATTGCTATTTCAGTCCTGAGCAATTAAAACATACTTGTCATATTTTAACACGCTTTGAACGCTTACTTTTGGACTAACTTTTGACGAGAGCCAGAGATAACAAGAAATAAGCCTCGTGTGTCATTATCCATGTAATAAAAATAAAGCACGTGTTAGTTAAGCAGAACATACAGTAACGCGACGTGACGCTGCTAGACGACTAGACCTAAAATCTGTCGCTATGACAGAGCTTGTGCTAGGCTTTGACACCAAGCACATCACACAAGGATGTTCTAATTCAAACAAAGCGTCTCATGGCTAGAAATTTCTTTTCTGGTGCCGAAAAAGCAGTAGCATGTCACGAGGATGTCGTCAGGCAGCTCACCGCAACTACAGGATCGCTTACTTACAAGTCAAATGAATGTTAAATGAAATGTGCCGAGGCTTGGTCAAGGACGTTTGTTCCCACAGGAAAAAAAAAAAAAAAAAACAGCCCTCGAGAGAATCAGGCTCTGGGGTACGGATGCTGCATGAACATTTGCGCCATGGTAAATGATCTAACGCGGGTCCGTAGGTACAGAGAACAAAAGAATGACTCATGAGACCGAACAAACAAATTACTGCGGTCGTCTTATTAATATCTATCCGAGCCCAGATTGATTTATCTTCCGTCCTCTGTAGCTCACAAACCTTCATCAACCTATTGAACAAATGTGCGACAGTGAGGACCAAATCAGATTGAAAGTAGGAACAATATTTTTTTAAGATCGGAAATTCAATGGTGAAAATCGAGCTGTTTCGTTTCTTAGCAGCGATAACCTTGATTCGCAATGATGAATGAAAGTTAGCGAGAGTCAATTAGCAGGGTCTCATTTCCATAATGCTAACTGCCCTCTAATAGCTTCCATTCATCTTCGGCAATAAAAGTCTAATATTTTACGTATACATACCTACCTGTGCAAATGGTGCAGTCATTTTAAAGAGTCAGAAAGTCTTAAAAAAAGCTCGGTTTTATTCCACCGATTTACGTTACGGTTTGCAACGCATGCTAATTATTTTAACTTTAGAGATTCTACTTTAGTTGGCTTACACTGTATGATCCACTGTACATTAATTAAAATGGTCATTATTTCCTAACATGGCAACCATCACCAGGAGAACAGATAAATGCCTTCTGAGATGTAGCCACTGCCATAATCAGATACTGGTAACATGTTAGAAAGTGTGAAGGTTAATAAAAAGCTAAATAAAACACGTAGTTGATATTAATTTGTGAGGAAATAAAAATATTCATAGTTGATTGATAGTAAACGGATATAGTACAACACCAGACAATTCGAGAATACGAAGAGATTCAACATAACATATATAAGTCATAAGTTTTTTTTTTATTATTATTGTCCATGATTCCCATTTCAATTTAATTTGTTGGATTGTTGCAGCCAAAAATGCTCCATCCTATTAGTTCCTCAGGAGCTCTTGGTTACCCAAATCCACTCGACTACACACTGTTGTAGAAAGAACATTATTTACATTGACATTATTTCCTGTCCAGTGTCCAGGTTCCCTCATGGTCTGGTTCCTCTCAAGGTTTCTTCCTCATATCATCTCAGGGAGTTTTTTCTCACCATCGTCACCTCAGGCTTGATCGTTAGTGATAGATTTTAGACATACATATGAACTTAATTTTAAACTTTACAATTTTTATTCTGTTTCTATTCTCCTGTAAAGCTGCTTTGAGACAATGTCAGTTGTTGAAAGCGCTAGAGAAGTAAACTGAATTGAAACTGAATTAGCTCTCTACATGTACTTTGCACAACGAGATTTAAGTTGCATATAATCGAATCTAAAATCGCGAAATTTCCTGTGCTTTATCTAGCTGAATTTCCACAATTGCCGCCGCTAGCAAGCTGTTCCTGACTACACGATGATATTATTCATACTTTACATATTCATCTTCTTTTTCATTTTTTTTTAAATCGATGATTGCTAAATGTTAAATCAGTTGAATTCAACTACATTTCTACACCATAAGCGATACAGCATACAGCTAGAGCTTTAGTAAAAGCGGCAACTAATCACGTGCGACTATTCTGATAGTGTGCGGCGGTGAAAAGTAGAACAAACTACAGACTGTCCGTGACTTTTCTACTGAAATCAGTTGGACGGTTTAGATGAAATGCACCTTCTAAGGAGGCAACATTGCAGCGTTTAGTATTTGTACAACGGAAAAATAACATACTGTTCCCTTTTATTCCAGATGTTCCACATGCCAGAAAAGTCACCCTGGTGCCATTGTGAACAAGTTCCACTTCTCGAGTTTGCGTTCCTCCTGAAATATTCAGGGTGCAATTAACACACGAGAGCTCTGCCTCCGTCGAGAGCGAGAGAATGAGACTAATTAGATCATTTAGTTCTTATCTCTACGCCCTCTTTCAATTTCCGCTGTTTCCCTTTTTAATTTTCCCTTCTTCAAGCGCCGGAAAAGAACATCAAACACGAGTTTGCAGAGCAATTATACTTCTTTTATCGTTGTTTATAATCTTACGGAAAATCAGTGTTGGCAAAGAGATGGCTGTAATTATGAGTCACGGGGTTGGTTTACGTGTTTGTGTAAGCAGGTACTGAACGGTGGTTTTACAAAAGGTGTTGCAGCATATTGTTCCTTCTTCACTCGGGGTCGTTAGCAGCGATCGTGTTGATTTACAATCGAAAAATAAACGACGTGTTGCGTCTAGCTGTAGATTAGCGAACGCGCGGAGATGTAAATTTAAAACGGAAAAGTTTCCTGAAAGGTTGCCGTCGCCTCCCAGAAGCGAGGTTCGTCTAGAACTTATTGTTTTTGTTTTACTTTAGCCGGGTAGGACGGAGTTATAACCGTGTGGGTTTTCTTCATTTGCATTTGAAAAGAATAAAAAGAGTTCGAGGTGTTATGAGAGCAGACAAAGCACAAATACGCTTCTACTGGGAAACGTTGCGTTTAACACTGACATGAGAAAAATGAAGATATTTCAACTTGGCAGGAATTTAAGCAGGTAGGTATTTTAAAGTGTAATATATATATATATACTAATAATTTTAAGATTTATTCCATAACAGAAAGTGCTGCTGCAGCCTTTAAGATACCATGTAAACTTCTCCTATGATATTTTTGTAGCTAGAATTGTGGATGAATTAACTTTTTTTTTTTTTTTTTTTTTGGGGGGGGGGGGGGATTGGGACGACGACATCATTTCTAAAGTAATTCCCCAAAAGAAATTATTTTCAATGGATGACTTATTAACTCTTGCTTGAGTAACATCCTTTGACCTTAATAAGCTTTTGACTTGTTTTTTGGACTCTTGGCAACCAAAAAGCCAAACTTGAATTTAAACAAGCACGAGGTTTAGCTTTCAATTTCATGGCTGCTCTTGATAATTACTGATAAATTCGATTAAGCAGAGTGAAATTACACAGTAGAAGATTGTTAGCTCTGTGTTGTTCAGACTCACCGTTGGCCACAGCCTTCAGCTTCTTCAGCAGTTTGACGTGTGTGTCCGGAGTCATGGTGGATGAAGGAAGGTAGTCGGAGCACGAGCAGCTCTCCAGGAGAGTGTAGTAGTAGAGCAGACGCTGTAGGTCCACGCCTGCGATGCCTGGGTACACGTACTTGCTCATGTGTGTGTAGAACGCCTGGGGTTCGGTCTTCAGGGTCTGGAAAAGACCCAACGACGCACTACGGCTCTCGATCTCTTTTGTGGAGAGGCTGAGAGGAAAGAAAGAGAGATATGAGAACTTTAGGGGTCTGATGGGACATAGGAAACACCAGAATATGTCTGTCTCTAACTTTCCAGCAGTCTCTGAATGTCTGTCTGTGTCTATCAGACTGTCAGTCTCTCTCTCTCTAGCAGTTTGTCAGTCTCTCTCTCTAGCAGTCTGTCAGTCTCTCTCTCTAGCAGTTTGTCAGTCTCTCTCTCTCTAGCAGACTGTCAGTCTCTCTCTCTAGCAGTCTGTCAGTCTCTCTCTCTCTAGCAGTTTGTCAGTCTCTCTCTCTAGCAGACTGTCAGTCTCTCTCTCTCTAGCAGTTTGTCAGTCTCTCTCTCTAGCAGTCTGTCAGTCTCTCTCTCTAGCAGTTTGTCAGTCTCTCTCTCTCTAGCAGACTGTCAGTCTCTCTCTCTAGCAGTCTGTCAGTCTCTCTCTCTCTAGCGGTCTGTCAGTCTCTCTCTCTAGCAGTCTGTCAGTCTCTCTCTCTAGCAGTTTGTCAGTCTCTCTCTCTAGCAGTCTGTCAGTCTCTCTCTCTCTAGCAGTCTGTCAGTCTCTCTCTCTAGCAGTCTGTCAGTCTCTCTCTCTAGCGGTCTGTCAGTCTCTCTCTCTAGCAGTCTGTCAGTCTCTCTCTCTAGCAGTTTGTCAGTCTCTCTCTCTAGCAGTTTGTCAGTCTCTCTCTCTAGCAGTTTGTCAGTCTCTCTCTCTCTAGCAGTTTGTCAGTCTCTCTCTCTAGCAGTCTGTCAGTCTCTCTCACTAGCAGTGTGTCAGTCTCTCTCTCTCTAGCAGTCTGTCAGTCTCTCTCTCTAGCAGTTTGTCAGTCTCTCTCTCTCTAGCAGACTGTCAGTCTCTCTCTCTAGCAGTCTGTCAGTCTCTCTCTCTCTAGCAGTCTGTCAGTCTCTCTCTCTAGCAGTTTGTCAGTCTCTCTCTCTAGCAGTCTGTCAGTCTCTCTCTCTCTAGCAGACTGTCAGTCTCTCTCTCTAGCAGTGTGTCAGTCTCTCTCTCTC
>NC_083471.1:6723432-6738432 GCF_030014155.1 Tachysurus vachellii | reverse complement strand
ATTTTGGCTGGGGATTGATTTCCATATTTTATTTGTACGTTTCTGGGAGAATCTATATTGAGTCTGTCTTTTTTTTTTTTTTAATAATTGAAAGACTTTTGGGAAAGATGAACAGGTTTCGAGAGCAGCTTTCCAATTCTGATGCGTGGAAATGTTTTATAGGGTCGCGCTATCAATAAATTACAATATCAACCTGCACGGGCTGCCAAGCACACTTCCGTGGTAAATGTGTGTGTGTGTGTGTGTGTGTGTGTGTGTGTGTGTGTAAATGGAGAAAAAATAGATGGAAGGGGGGAGCTATAGAGAAAGAGACAAACATTATGTCTGCGGTGTGTAGAACAAAAAAGATGCCCATTATCCTCTAGGAAACGGCACCTTCTCTAGTGTAAGTTGTGTTGAGTCGTGTGTTCAATGCCTCAACTGACAATAAAGGCTTTTTGGGAACATTTAGAGCCTAAAAAGCTCTGAACTGTAACCTCTGTAGGTTTCTGTTCATGTTTAATGGATGGCACTTCACTCGCTGCAGGCACACCGCCTTCGGGCAAGAGAGAGAGAGAGAGAGAGAGAGAGAGAGAGAGAGAGAGAGAGAGTGGCTAAGATACAGCTACATCATAGAGGAGTATTAAAAGGTGTAGCAGTAGGGAGTGACAGAACAAAGAGGTCTAGAGGGGAGAGGAAAAAAGGCAGCAAAAGAGAATAAAAGAAAGAGTGAGAGAGAAAGTGAGTGAGTGAGTGAACAACGTTACTAAGGGCAATGAGCCTATTAATACAGACTTTAAAAAGGATCAGCAACACCTCCATTTAGACTGGATAACCCCCCCCCCCCCACCCCCTTTCAAGTGGAGGTTGCATGATTAAAACAGGAAACACTGTTTTTGTGGGTCTGTGTATACCATCAAATACACACACACAAGCAAACAGAACTTTTCCTTCTTGCGTTACACCAGCGATGAAGCCGTCAGCTGCTGGAGCTCGCAGAGACATCACCGTAAAATACTTCAGCAGAATCAACTATGGTCAATCGCATGCGTTTGTGTAAACTGCTTATCTGAAGACAGATCATCAGGAACGGAACGGAAAAACCGCTGACTCTACGGATACGGACAGAGACGGACACCAGGGAGGACTGAAAAATCATCAAACTGGGGATTAATTAAAGACCAACATGGCTTCCTACATGGACTAGACCGAGGGTAACAAAATTGCTTTGAAGTGTCTCGTACCTTAAGGTCAATAGTTCATCCCGAGACGAGAGATTTCTCTCGAGTTTCCATTAGTCAGCGTTTGAGCATCTTTGACATGAACTATAGGTTACAGGAAATAGAAATCAAATCTGTACAATAACTATCAGACCTCTAAGCGAGACCTCCGAGTCATTTACGAATTTGTGAATGTTATGTTCAGGACCACGTTCGATGTTACTGCGTATTATCCAATCAGGTAGCTACTCAGGAAAAGCTTGTGGTTTCAGGTGAAGCTCTGACTGATTTAATGCCTTATTACTGATCTTCAGTAAGACTGAATGATGAAGCTCTTATTTCTCTCTCTCTCTCTCTCTCTCTCTCTCTCTCTCTCTCTCTCTCTCTCTCTCTCTCTCTCTCTCTCTCTCTCTCTCTCTCTATATATATATATATATATATATGTCTATATATATATCTATATATATATACACACACACATACATATACATACATATATATATATATATATATATATATATATATATATATATATATACGTATATATATATATATATATATATATATATATATATATATATATATATATATATATATTTATATATATATATACGTATATATATATATATATATATATATATATATACACACACAGTATATATATAAAATTACAATAAATGTGCAATATCATGATAGCTTCTCTATTTATATATTCAGATTATTATTACTACTATTATTATTATTATTATTATTATTATTATTATTGTTGTTGTACTTTATATCTTATTGCATATTTATGTACTTGGTATACTTTGTATTTGTGTTTATATATTTATAGATAGATAGACAGATAGACAGACAGACAGACAGATAGATGATTATCTTTTCTGTTAAATCTTTTTAGCATTTTATCTCGTCTTAATATTATCTTTTTCTTTTTTTCTTTAGCTGCTATTTAGCTTTATATACTTGGTATACTTTGTATTTGTATAGATAGATAGATAGATAGATAGATAGATAGATAGATAGATAGATAGATAGATAGATAGATAGATAGATAGATAGATAGATAGATAGATAGATAGATAGATAGATAGATAGATAGATAGATAGATAGATAGATAGATAGATAGATAGATAGATAGATGATTATCTTTCCTGTTAAATCTTTTTAGCATTTTATCTCGTCTCAATATTATTTCTTTTTTCTTTAGCTGCTATCCTTTTGTCGCACTAACTATGATCGTTTTATCACATCCAAGCTACTGTATAAGGAATTCGAGGTTGAAAATGTTCGTTAAGATGAACAGCACTTACTGTCTTTTAGCAGGGAAAATGTAATGAGAGTGTATGTTTAATGTTGTTAGAACAAACAATGTTTTTGGTTTTTTTACACAATGAGCTGGATTCACTACATAAGAGATTCCAACCAATTTAAGATGAACGTGGATCCATCAAACACATCAGTGATGATGAGTCTCACACGTGAGCAATATTCCAGTAGTTCTGTTTACACAGGAGACTGTATTTAATCTCCCGGTGCAAACAGAGCGAATAAATAAAGTGTGGAAAGCAAGCTTAATTCTCATTAGACGATTATGAATAAACGGCACATCTAATTATAATCATGTTCATCGGTGGGAATAAATGCAGTGCGGCAAATGTTCGTGTCGCCGTTTCATCGACCGTAACGAGGCTATTTGCTGACAAATGAAACAAAACAACACAAAGTTTGTGAATAATTGCAAAAGTTTGCGAAACAGGCCCTCTGGTGAAATTCAGGGCCAGAGATATAAATTGTGTAGATTAATTGAAGAGAGATTATGAAAAGCGGTTTCTTATTTCATGTTGTAGGCAGAGAAAGAGAGCAAACAAACGCTCCTGCATGCTAATGAGCGACGGAGCGAGCCTCGGAGGGAGAGAAGGAGGGAGGCGGAGGCAAAAAATATCACAGGCGGTAAATCGGTTTCACGCGCTTAATCTGCTCTACAGAGGAGCCGGTGCAAAGCAGAGTGTTTATACAGAGAGAATAAAGAGAAGCAAATTAGTCACATAAACATGGCAAAACAAGTGTGTGTGTGTGTGTGTGTGTGTGTGTGTGTGTGTGTGTGTGTGTGTGTGAGTGAGTGAGTGAGTGAGTGAGTGAGTGAGTGAGTGAGTGAGTGAGTGAGTGAGTGAGTGAGTGAGAGAAAGAGACAGAGAGAGAGAGAGAAAGAGACAAACAGAGAGAGAGCAAGAGACAGGCAGAGAGAGAGAAAGAGACAGGCAGAGAGAGAGAAAGAGACAGGCAGAGAGAGAGAAAGAGACAGGCAGAGAGAGAGAGAAAGAGAGAGAGAGAGACAGACAGATGGAGATACAGACAGATAGAGGGAGAAAGAGGGAGAAAGAGAAAGGCAGAGAGAGAGAAAGAGAGAGACAGAGAGAGAAAGAGAGAGACAGACAGATGGCGATACAGAGAGAGAGAGAGCAAGAGAAAGAGACAGACAAACAGAGAGAGAAAAATGTTACTCTGTCAACTCAGCAAAAAAATTTACCATGTGAAAGATTAGAGAAAACGTGTGTGTGTGTGTGTGTGTGTGTGAAAGTGCGCGTATGTGTGTGTGAGTGTGTGTGTGTGTGTGTGTGTGTGCATGAAAGTGCGCGTATGTGTGTGTGTGAGTGTGTGTGAAAGTGTGTGTGAGAGAGTGTGTGTGTGAGAGAATGGTTTCACATTTGCTTCTCTTTTATCCATGGCAGCGTTTTTCTTTGTGAACATAATTTACCTAGAATGGACAGTTTATTTAAGCCCCGCCCACTCACACCACATTCAGGTTGAATCCCGAATAACTTCCTGTTCACTAAATTCCCTCACTACACTTAGTATTCACGATAACATAAAACATTGTACGTGAAACGATGCACCGTTCAATGCAAAAGCTTGTCTCGAGATTTACTACATGAATCAAAAATAAACGAATCAGTGACTCCGACTCGATTCACTGATTGGTTTCCTGGTTACCAAGACAGATGATAGTATAGAGTTTCTCTCTCTTCCTCCTAGTTGAATCAGTTGTCTCTTTGTGAACTGACCATGACTCTGAATGTGTGTGTGTGTGTGTGTGTGTGTGTGTGTGTGTGTGTGTGTGTGTGTGTGTAAAACTGTTCTTACCCACTGTCTGTGAACAGGAACTCGAGATGTGTCATATAAACCTCCCATAGTGGAATACTGTAGCGCTGAGCCAAGGAGCGAGAGATCCCGTATACATTCTCATCTAAAGTCCTACACACACACACACACACACACACACACACACACACACACACACACACACACACACACACACACACACACACAGTATTGGATGGGACACTATGTAGTATTACAGTAATACAGTAATATTAACACCTAAAAATTCAAAAGTAACACTAAAGATTCAAGAAACTTAATCAGAATGTTTTCGGCTTCTTCATGTCTTAGGCTTTAACTTTCAGAGCTGGAGACGACTGAACTTGGTGAAAATATTCATGTTAAAAATGAGTCGCTTTTTAATATTCCAAATCATTCGGTCCTCAGAAGTATGGAATCACACACACACGCAAACACACGTGCGCACTCACAGACAGAGAGAAAAAAAAACACACACACACACAGTCACACATTAACTCACACACACTAACTCACACACACTAACTCACACACACATTAACTCACACACACACATTAACTCACACACACACATTAACTCACACACACACACACACATTAACTCACACACACACACACACATTAACTCACACACTCACACTGACTCTCACACTGACTCTCACACACACTCTCACACACACTCTCTCACACACACTCTCTCACACACACTCTCTCACACACACTCTCTCACACACACTCTCTCACACACACTCTCTCACACACACTCTCTCACACACACTCTCTCACACACACTCTCTCACACACACTCTCACACACACACTCTCACACACACACTCTCACACACACTCTCACACACACTCTCACACACACTCTCACACACACTCTCACACACACTCTCACACACACTCTCACACACGTGCGCGTACGCACTCAGCCAGCCCGAGGATGGTCTCTTTTTTGTAGTGACTGTCGTTACTGAAGCGCTGCACGTCCACTCCTCGGCCGAGACGCCTCAGCACCTGCGCCTGAGTGAAATCCGTCAGACGCTCACTGTAGAGCTGCAGCTGACCAATCAGAGCCTCCAGTTCCTTGTCAGCCCAATCCGATCCTTCATGCTCGGTCACATGCTCGGACACGAGGCGGATCAGCTCCTTCGGATCGGCCTGCGGACACAAACGGGGAAGAGAACATGACATGTGAGCTTAGTATCGGTTTAGATAAACCTAAGGAACACTTCAGATCCAGGAGAAGAAGTCGCATAAAGCATGAAAACTTTCGCTTAATACATCAAACCCTCACCTTTCTCCTTCATCTGCTAGGATACGACGCTGATGAGTTTTATACACAAACACCAAATAGCCATGAAGAAAAAAAAAAAAACAGACCAGGAACGCTAGCTATCAGCTCTACCCACTGAGGAACGTTATTATTACTACCAACCAGGAACAAGATCTACTGATGACATGAAGAGATAAAATGTCTTGCAGAAGTCCAATCATCATCCTCATCCTCATCCTGCATTTATTTAGTCCTCTGAATATTCACGAGCTCTAGCTGTAATCAGATTCATCATGCCTGGAGCGGGCGAGCTATTTTATAAAAAAAAAAAACAATGACGTCCTTCACAAACCAGGAGAATTATATCTGGCAACAACATCCATCAAACATCATTTGCTCTGATTTATCTCGAGGTTAGTTTACGTTCCAGGTTCCAGGAAGAACTTGTTGAATGTTATTTACTGGGAGCCGCGACGCAGTTGTGCTGCCAGTCGTGTTATTTCTCGAGGAGGTTCATTTCACAGGGATGTGCTGCCTCCTGCACAGTGTGTGGTCTGAACACCACTCGCTTAAGGCTTTATCCTGGACCTGGACATCACAGAGTGTGAATTCTGTCTCCACTCAGCGTCTATCTAAAGTACATGTCTGTAGTTTCAGTCCATCTGCTTATTGTGCTTGTTGTTTTCAGTGCAATTTCTAGCTGGTTCATGTTCAAAAATATCTCTACATACATAACGTTTTCACTCTCATACTCACACACACTCATATACACACACACTCATACTCACACGCACTCATATACACACACACTCATACTCACACGCACTCATACTCACACGCACTCATACTCACACGCACTCATACTCACACGCACTCATACTCACACGCACTCATACTCACACGCACTCATACTCACACGCACTCATACTCACACGCACTCATACTCACACGCACTCATATACACACACACTCATACTCACACGCACTCATACTCACACGCACTCATACTCACACGCACTCATACTCACACGCACTCATACTCACACGCACTCATACTCACACGCACTCATACTCACACGCACTCATACACACACGCACTCATACACACACGCACTCATACACACACGCACTCATATACACACGCACTCATATACACACGCACTCATATACACACGCACTCATACTCACACGCACTCATACTCACACGCACTCATACTCACACGCACTCATACTCACACGCACTCATACACACACGCACTCATACACACACGCACTCATACTCACACGCACTCATACACACTCTCATACTCACACGCACTCATACTCACACGCACTCATACTCACACGCACTCATACTCACACGCACTCATACACACACGCACTCATACACACACGCACTCATACACACACGCACTCATACTCACACGCACTCATACACACACGCACTCATACACACACGCACTCATACACACACGCACTCATACTCACACGCACTCATACTCACACGCACTCATACTCACACGCACTCATACTCACACGCACTCATACTCACACGCACTCATACTCACACGCACTCATACTCACACGCACTCATACTCACACGCACTCATACTCACACGCACTCATACTCACACGCACTCATACTCACACGCACTCATACTCACACGCACTCATATACACACACACTCATATACACACACACGCACTCATACTCACACACTCTCATATACACACACACGCACTCATACTCACACACTCTCATATACACACACACACACTCATACTCACACACACTCATATACACACACACGCACTCATACTCACACACTCTCATATACACACACACACACACACACACTCATACTCACACACACTCATATACACACACACACACACACACACTCATACTCACACACACTCATATACACACACACGCACGCACTCATACTCACACACTCATATACACACACACACACACACTCATACTCACACACACTCATATACACACACTCATACTCACACACTCATATACACACACACCCACTCATACTCACACACACTCATATACACACACACGCACTCATACTCACACACACTCATATACACACACACGCACTCATACTCACACACACTCATATACACACACGCACTCATACTCACACACACTCATACTCACACACGCACTCATACTCACACACACTCATACACACACATACACTTATACACACACACTCATATATACACACACTCATACTCACACACACACACTCATACACGCTCACACACACTCATACTCACACACACACTCATACACACACACACTCATACACACACACACTCATATACACACACACACTCATACTCACACACACTCATACTCACACACACACTCATACTCACACGCACACACTCTCTCACACACTCGTACTCACACACGCACTCATACTCACACAAACTCATATACATATAAACTCATATAAACACATACATACACACACACACAAACACTGCAGCTGACTCATAGTGCTGGAGGAGTCTCAGCTGCTTCCAGACTCCAGACGCTCGAGTAGGTTTTATCATCTCATTCAACACAACATTAAATTGAAAAAGATTCTGTGTTGAAATGAGTGGTAATAAGAGTAAGTGCCAGGGTTCGTTACAATTTCACTTCTATTCACTCAAACTAAACCCTGCCACTGCATTATTACTATATACTATTAACGTGTTATAACTAGACTAGAAACCTTTTACGAATAAATCTATGTTCACAAACACACACACACAAACCTTCCTCCCCAACACACACCCACACACACACCCACACAGACACACCCAAAGACACACCCACACCTACGCACACACACAGACACACACACCCACCCAGACACACACCCACAGACACCTGAACAATTTTCTAACCTGTTGTAAGTCTGATCTTAAACGGATGGTGCTGGCTTTCAGTCTAAGACCTTTTTACCTCTGTCGGGGGAGGGGTTTAATTTTACGGGGCGGGGTCTTATTGGATGGCCGTATTTGAAAAATATCTTTGCATTTGTTTGTGCTAAGTTGAATTTGTCCTTAGTGGCATCTTATTTAAATGGAAATCTAAAGTGATCTAATGTAGAAATATAAATGCTTGATGTCGATCTGATCACTGGGCAGAAATCTCAGTCTAATCGAACCTCTGGGTATTTGGTCCTGAGTCAGAATCAGAAAACTGATCCCTTTAGTTTGTTGGCTGTTTGGATTCGTGAAGCTCCACGCTGCATTAAACAAACATGCGTGGAAGAAAAAAACATCTGGGAGGAAAACATCATCATGCACTGGAGGGAAACGCAGAGACGAAGAAAAGAACCGTCTTCATCTTCGTCGTCACCCAGAGTGAGGCTTATTTATAAAGGACGACTCTGATTGGTCCAAAAGTGCCACCGTTCCATCTTAGATGACATCAGGGAACAGACAGAAGAGGTTCATTAGTCAGATAATCAGTTAATTAAGATCTTAACGCTTGTGTTGGAGAAGGTCAATAACGTCTGTGCGTGATATCAACCGAATAAGACTTACTGAACTGAACAGGAAGGAACAACTCGGAGGACACGGCGGCACTGGAAAAGGTTTTATCTCCTGAGCGCAACGTCGGCCTTAAGTTCAATAAAGTGTTCGTTTATATCGAAGACCGAGATCCATGTTGGTCCTGGAGGCTAAAACCAATTCACTTACCCTGAGCAGTAACTGAATAAATGATACCAGTGTTAATTAATGTGTTAATTCTGTCTGAACACGGTGTGTTTTGGTGTTAAATAATATTATTCACACGAGTAATAAAACCTTTAACGCTACAATAACAGATCGTTAATATTTGTGTGATTACATAATTACTGGTGACATCATCGCTAATTAGAATTAACAGTCGTGCTCATAACTAGATGTACTAAGGGACTGAATCGTTATCTACAGTAAGTAACATGGGGCAAAAGAGGCAGCGTGCGCATGGTCACCAGCTGTAACTCTGAGAAGAGTTGGGGTAGAGGGATAGAGGGATGGTGCAATAAAGGTATAGAGGGATAAAGAGATAGAGGGATGGAGGGATAGAGAAATGGAGAGATAGAAAGATAAAAGGATGAAGGGATGGAGCAATAGAGGTAATAGAGGATGGAGGGATAGAGGAATGGAGCAATAGAGGGATGCAGGGATGGAGGGATAGAGCGATAGGGTGATAGAGCAATAGAGGGATGGAGCGACAAAGGGATGGATCTAGAGAGGGATGGAGTGATATAGGGATGGATCTATAGAGGGAGGGAGTGATAGAGGAACGGAGTGATAGAAGGATGGAGTGAGAGAGGGATGGATCTATAAAGGGATGGAGTGATAGAGGGATGGAGTGATAGAAGGATGGAGTGAGAGAGGGATGGATCTATAGAGGGATGGAGTGATAGAGGGATGGAGCTATAGAGGGATGGAGCGAATGATGGAATACAAAAAAGAGCGAGAGGATTTAACAGAAAGAGGAGGGACTATAATAATAATAATAATAATAATAATAATAATAATAATAATAATAATAATAACAACAACAGATGTCACTCATGCTATAGGAGGTTAGCACCTGCGCTAACATGCGCTAACACGAACAGGTTCTGAAAGGCTTCTGGTGAGAGGAGACACACAACACAGCTGAGGGTCTCGTTAATGAGCTCGTCGCCGCTTCCCTCGTTAATCACCAGAGACAGAGACAGAGAGAGAGAGAGAGAGAGAGAGAGAGAGAGAGAGAGAGAGAGAGAGAGAGAGAGAGAGAATATGGCAGCGTTGCTTGTACACAGGTGATTACCCAGAAATCATTTCATCATGGAGTGAGTGTGCACGTGGTCTGACGGGGCTGCGCTCATTAAGACCCACCTGATATCTATTAAACACGACACCAACATAACGAGGCCATTAACACACACAAACACACACACACACACACACACACACACACACGTTCACACCAAACACACCGTGAGTACAGTATAGATGTGTGTGTGTGTGTTCTTCATCTGCAAGCCACTCACTTCAGATCAAGCTAGAACACTTCACACACTGTAACTAGTCGTTTCTATAGTAACGGCCCCTTCATGGGATGCGGTGTGTGTGTGAGAAACTTAAACTGTTTGTGAGAAACTGTTTGTGTTTTTTTGAACGTTTACGGAAGGAGTCTCCAGTGCCAGTTACACACACATACACCCACATACACAATCACACTCTCTCTCACACACAAACACACACAATCACACACAGACACAGAGAGAGAGAGAGAGAGAGAGAGAGAGAGAGAGAGAGAGAGACACACATTCACTCTCTCTCTCATATACATATGCAAACACACAATCACACACAAACACACTCAGAGAGAGAGAGAGAGAGAGAGAGAGAGAGAGAGAGAGAGAGAGAGAGAGTTTTGTGATTGTGTGCTTGCATGTGTATATGTGTGTGAGAGAGAGAGATACACACACATTCACTCTCTCTCACATATACATATGCAAACACACAAACACACAGAGAGAGAGAGAGAGGGAGAGAGAGAGAGACGACACAACACACACACATTCACTCTCTCTCTCTCTCATATACATATGCAAACACACAATCACACACAAACACAGAGAGAGAGAGAGAGAGAGAGAGAGAGAGAGAGTTTGTGTGTGATTGTGTGCTTGCATGTGTACATGTGAGAGAGAAAGACACACACACACATTCTCTCTCTCTGTGTTTGTGTGTCTGCATGTGAGAGAGTGTGTGTTTGTGTGTGTCTGTGTGTATATGTGAGAGAGAGAGTGAGAGAGAGAGAGAGAGAAAGACCCACACATTCTCTCTCTCTCTCTGTGTGTGTACTTGTGCATCTGCGTGTGAGAGTGTGTGTGTTTGTGTGTGTCTGTGAGAGAGAGAGAGAGAGAGAGAGAAAGAAAGACACACACACATTCTCTCTCTCTCTCTCTCTCTTTCTGTGTGTTTGTGCGTCTGCGTGTGAGAGAGTGTGTGTTTGTGTGTGTTTGTGAGAGAGAGAGAGAGAGAGAGAGAGAAAGACACACACACATTCTCCCTCTTTCTCTCAGAACACTGGGATGTTCTGCTCCTGTCATTAAAATAAAGCACCTCAGAGTGAGGGAGTGACTCACGGTGTTGCGTTTCGCACAAACTCGCAACATCTCAGAAATCGTCTCGGCAACAATTCCCTTACAATCCGCTCTAAAGAAGCAAAACAGGAAGTTAGTCATCGCCGACCGCGGCGTGTCGGGGAGAAAAAAAACTACAGTGAACATAAAATAAACTGTCCCTTTTAAAATGTCACACACATTACCCTTTCATACGGGCCTGAGACGTCTGTTTCTGCCCTTTATTCTATGACTTTATCTTTATTTTCTAATTTTTCTTTTCACTTAGCGTCCCAGTGAGACTGAGAATCTCTTTTCCGCAGAAGCCACGAAGGGCTTATTGTAATACAATATAGGATGCTGACGGAGCTTTCTGAAAGTTCCTTCATAACACAATCCTTTGATGTAAAAGGAATGAGAAGGAACGGCGATGGTGGGGTTTTGTTTTTTTTTTGCTCTGTGAGCATTTTAGAGTTTAGTTGCATTACAAGCTAACATTTTTCAGCAAATGTACTGAAAATAGATTAAAAAGAAAGGAGGAGGACAGGACAGGAGCTGAGCCTGTCTCAGTATGGGCTCAGGCGGGACGACAGAACTCTATTAGGATCATGAATCATTTCGTTTTTTCCTTGGAGGAAAAAAAAAAAAAAGTAACTTCTAGCTGCCGGAATGTGAGAGAAGAACTTTAAGCATTTAAGGAAAGAGTCTCCAGTTCAAGTTACACTCTCACACACACTTTATCTCTCTTATATACACACTCTCTCTCTCTGTCTCTCTCGCTTTGTCTCTCACGCTCTCTCGCTCTGTCTCTCTCACTTTGTCTCTCATGCTCTCTCACTCTCTTTCTCTGTTTCTCACGCTCTCACTCTCTCTCGCTCTGTCTCTCTCGCTCTGTCTCTCTCTCTCACTCTATCTCTCGCTCTGTCTCTCTCGCTTTGTCTTTCTCACTCTGTCTCTCTCTCTCACTCTATCTCTCTCTCTCACTCTCTCGCTCTGTCTGTCTCTCTCACTCTGCCTCTCACTCTCTCGCTCTGCCTCTCGCTCTGTCTGTCTCTCTCTCTCTCTCTCTCACTCTGTCTCTCTCTCTCTCACTGTCTCTCTCTCTCTCTCTGTCTCTCTTTCACTCTCTCGCCCTGTCTCTCTCTCACGCTCTCGCTCTATCTCTCACTCTCATTCTATCTCTCTTGCTCAATCTCTCGCTCTGTCTCTCTCTCTTGCTGTCTCTCTCTCCCCCTCTTTCTCTCGCTCTCTCACTCACACAAAGAAAATGAGAAACTTTTCATAATCATAAACGCTTCACTAATCTGATTGGTCGAACAGATATTTAGTATAATTACTGTGTGTGTGTGTGTGTGTGTGTATGTGTGTGTGTGTGTGTGTGTGTGTGTGTGTGTGTGTGCGTGCATCACTCTATTCCTCCATCCCTCTGACCCCTCTATTCCTTCATCCATTTAGCCCCCTTTCCCTCTATCCCTTTATCCCTCTCTACCAACATCACTCTTTCCATCCATCCCTTTACCCCTCTTTCCCTACATCACTCTGTCCATCCATCTCTCCATGCCTCAATCCCTCCATCCCTCTTTCCATCCATCCCCCCATCTCTAGATCCATCTGTCCCTCTTTCCCTCCATTGGTCTGTGTTCATCACATAAACTTCCACTTCCTAGTTCCAAACAATTCGCTTAAAAACAAACAAAACGAAAAACGATATGCTAATTATGTAATAAGATTATTATTATTATATGTTTATATATAACAGAATAGATTTAATAACAATTGTTTAATTAAAAAAAAGAGTTGATATGAAAATCACTGGCCTCGGGGTCTGTCAGCGACAGCGTTTAAATAATAGTGACTAGTCGGACGTCAGAGGACATTATTTATGTTTGTAAAGCAGCCAACAACAATATTCATTTCACAGCATAAAGTAAGAAACAAAACAGATGCGCTGCCCTCCACCACCACTAGGGGAAGGAGTATAAAATCCTACAAACATTCACGTTAGCATGGACCTGGAACGGACGCACAGACTGTCAGCTTGACGAAAGTGTGAAAACTCTCACTCACTCACTCATCTTCTACCGCTTATCCGAACTACCTCGGGTCACGGGGAGCCTGTGCCTATCTCGGGCATCATCGGGCATCAAGGCAGGATACACCCTGGACGGAGTGCCAACTCATTGTAGGGCACACACACACACACTCTCATTCACTCACACAATCACACACTACGGACAATTTTCCAGAGATGCCAATCAACCTACCATGCATGTCTTTGGACCGGGGGAGGAAACCGGAGTACCCGGAGGAAACCCCCGAGGCACGGGGAGAACATGCAAACTCCACACACACAAGGTGGAGGTGGGAATCGAACCCCCAACCCTGGAGGTGTGAGGCGAACGTGCTAACCACTAAGTCACCGTGCCTCCCGCTAATTAAACTAGTGGTCTAAAAAAAAAACCTTTTATTTACATTTACAGCATTTCGCAGACCCCCTTATCCAGAGCGACTTACATTTTTTTATCTCATTTTATACAACTGAGCAATTGAGGGTTAAGGGTCTTGCTCAGGGGCCCAGCAGTGGCAACCTGGCGGACATGGGAATCGAACTCACAACCTTCCGATTGGTAGTCCAGCACCTTAACCACTAGGCTACCACATCCCCTATTTCAACACTGAACTTCTTAAACAATAATCTTTTAATAAAAAGCACAGAAACTAGAAATGCAACTAGAAAATCCTTGTGATTTGTTTTTGTTTGTTTTTTCTTTCTTTCTTTCTTTTTTTTTTTTGACACTTTCCAGCTTTGGGTTTTTTTTCTGATATTTGAGACAAGTGCTGTGAAAATGACAGAACAATAAAACCATGTTCTTACCTATAGATTAAAACCAAGTGCTTGAAAAAGTGTCAGTCTCTCTCTCTCTCTCTCTCTCACACACACACACACACACGCTGTGCCTCACTTGTTTTTCACACCTCGGCTGAGTATAAAGAGGTTTGGTGACGTTTGGTGATGGTTTGGATGTGCGATGCAGTGGTTGCTCACCCTGTACAACGGGCTGCACTCATCCTTAAAGCAGGGCACAAGGTGAGAGTAGATCTGGAGAGAGTAATAATACGCAGCCAGCTGGAGAGACAGAGCTGAGGGAGGCTGTGTCTCAAAACATGAGTTAGCATCCAACACCTGAAACACACAGATAATGTAGTGTTATTATTATAACCAGCAGTAAATACACAACTATCCTGT
>NC_083471.1:6718432-6720932 GCF_030014155.1 Tachysurus vachellii | reverse complement strand
GAGTGAGTGAGTGAGTGAGAGAGAGAGAGAGAGAGAGAGAGAGAGAGAGAGAGAGAGAGAGAGAGAGAGAGAGAGAAAGAGAGTGAGTTAGTGAGAGAGAGAGAGAGAGAGAGAGAGAGAGAGAGAGAGAGAGAGAGAGAGAGAGAGAGAGAGACAGAGAGTGTGTGTGTGAGAGAGTGTGAGAGAGAGTGAGAGAGAGAGAGAGAGAGAGAGAGAGAGAGAGGGAGGAGGGGGAGATAAAGAGAGGGGGGGAAGAGAGAGGGGGGAGAGGGAGAGAGAGAGAGAGAGAGAGAGAGAGAGAGGGAGGGAGAGAGAGAGAGAGAGGGAGAGAGAGAGAGAGAGAGAGAAATTTCATCTCACTACTGGATGAAAAGCATTATTGAAAAATAAACGGGAAGGAAGGAAGGAGAACTGGAAGGAATGTACAAACAAGGTGTAAATGGAGAGATGGATAAATAGAAGGAAGTCACACTTCTATATTTCCTTCAGTTCTCCTTCCTTTTTTAGGTCCAAATCATTCAATTACAAATGATTCATACCCAGATTTCAAAACGAAGTAGAAAGAGCAAAGACAAATTAAGCAGCTTGGAAAGATTGCATCTGGAGAAATAAATAAAATGTAAAAACTGTAGAAATGAAGGCGGAACACAGAAGACAAGCAACAAACGAACATCGCCGAAAAGCTCATGTAACATCAGAAGAATGCTAATATCAAATTAGCATCTGGGAAATGATTCATAACACGGTCAAATTAGCATCGCAGGAAGACAAGAAATAAATAAATAACAATACAAAAAAAAAAAAACAAAAAAAAAAAGAAAATACACAAAGGGTGAAAGCTGCGAGAACGTTCTGGAAAAAAGTAGCGATGTGTACCTCACATGTCCCACGTAACGTCTAGCGTTTGTTATTTAATCCAATGTTATTACCACAACCGAGCCTATGAAGATAAGCAGAACTGAAAGAACTGGAGAGATCCAGAGCTCAGGACAACCGTAGCTTAGACCAGGGGTGTCAAACTCAGGTGTAATTATATTTGGCCCGCGAGATCATATCAAATGTGCATTACAGCTGGCTAGCCGCATGCTCCGCTAATACTACAAATCCCAAAATGCCTTGCCACTGTATTGGCGCGTAGTCATGAACAACGAGCGCCCCTTATTCTCTGTTGACGGTCGTTAACAACCATCACACATCGGTCGAGTTAACTCCACCCTCCACAAAAATGCCCAAAGAAAGATGGACAATAGGAGCTTTTAAGACAGGTGGGAGGCAGATTATCTGTTCATGAATATAAAGGACAGACCTGTTTGTCTTGTGTGCTAACGGAGCTAACGTGTCTGTAACGAAAGGATATAACATACTGTAAGAAGACACTTGTCGAAAAGTTGGATTTTCATTGGTTTTGAAAAAGATCCACTTCAGAAAGGAACTTAAAATGATCCAGTGAGAGGCGTCATTTATTTTATTTATTTAAATAAGAAATGGGGGACACGGTGGCTTAGTGGTTAGCATGTTCGCCTCACACCTCCAGGGTCGGGGTTCGATTCCCGCCTCCACCTTGTGTGTGTGGAGTTTGCATGTTCTCCCCGTGCCTCGGGGGTTTCCTCCGGGTACTCCGGTTTCCTCCCCCAGTCCAAAGACATGCATGGTAGGTTGATTGGCATCTCTGGAAAATTGTCCCTAGTGCGTGAGTGAATGAGAGTGTGTGTGTGTGTGTGTGTGTGCCCTGCGATGGGTTGGCACTCCGTCCAGGGTGTATCCTGCCTTGATGCCCGATGACGCCTGAGATAGGCACAGGCTCCCCGTGACCCGAGGTAGTTCGGATAAGCGGTAGAAGATGAATGAATGAATGAATGAATAAATAAGAAATGAACACCACTGATGTGTCTTTTATTTCAAATTTAATTTCTTATGTGTTTGTAATATCAAGCTCTGGTTGTTCTAAATCCTGTGTTCAAGCAAAACTAAAGTTTGTTTCCATATGAAAAAGGTTGAACATTACATATCAGTTGCAGGTAATTTTTCAATAAATATTCAGTTTGACCCGTGACTTTATCTCAGTTTTATATTTTGGCCCACTGTGAATTTGAGTTTGACGCCCCTGGCTTAGACAATCCCCAAGGCTAAGCCTTTATGGGCAACTAAAAAGAATATTCAATTCTTTCTGAAGACATATGGACAAATGTTCTCCAGTCTCGTGAGAGCAAAGTTCAGCTTTATGGCCTTGGTGAAAACTCATCACCGTGACAACATCACAATGAAGTGAAGCATGGTGGTGGCAGCATGTCGCAATAGAGATGACTTCAATCAGCAGGGAAACTGGCTGACGGATTGAGACGAATACAAGGCAGCTCTACGATGGACTGAGAGGCGGAGCACAGATGACAGATGACACCAAGCATACAACCAAAACTACACCGGAGTGATTCAACGCTGAGAAGCTGAATGTGTTCGAATGGACCAATCAAAGATCAGACTGCTGATCGACGACGCTCTT
>NC_083471.1:6700932-6710932 GCF_030014155.1 Tachysurus vachellii | reverse complement strand
TGATTCGCTGTGACAACCCCTAACAAGAAAAGCTCGAAGAAGAAGAAGAAGAAGAAGAAGAAGAAGAAGAAGAAGAAGAAGAAGAAGAAGAAGAAGAAGAAGAAGAAGAAGAAGAAGAAGAAGAAGAAGAAGAAGAAGAAGAAGAAGAAGAAGAAGAAGAAGAAGAAGAAGAAGAAGAAGAAGAAGAAGAAGAAGAAGAAGAAGAAGAAGAAGAAGAAGAAGAAGAGGGTGGATATGTATATATCAGAGCAATACACAATTCCCCTTAGGCTACTTTTTAGGCACGTTTCTTAAAACAGCACACTGTACACCACATCATGCTTTCACACGTTTCGTTCCTGTTTGCTTCATTAGTCTAATCTCCCTGGGAAACAGTGACCTCCTACACACACTCGCTTCTTGAACTTTATACTGTGTCTAATCTCAAACCCATATCTGTTATTATAAGTGCTTAAAGATAAACGAAAATAGATGCCAGTGGTGTCAAAGGAGACGCTTCAGCCACACTGTCTAGACAAAAGTCTAGTCTTATGTGTTAGTTATTAAAAAGCTTTAAATCCCTTTAGAACATACAATAAAACATGATGTTTATAAACTCAATGTTAAAAACAGTGAGCTGGCTGTTAAAGAGGTCGCACTCCAACACCGGTTCTGGAAACAGGGGGATGTGTGTGTGTGATGTACCAGGAAACACACCTGCGTCTGCATAGAGCTGGAGGCTGCTAGAAGGTTCTGGATGTTGGCAGGAGGGCAGTGGGTCAAAGCAAACGCCATCAGCTCCTGACGAGCCGTGAGCCGTGTGTAGCTCTCACACTGACCCAGCTGAGAACAAACATCCCAGCCCTGGCTGTAGCCTAGAGAGAGTGAGAGGGAGAGAGAGAGAGAGAGAGAGAGAGATAGAGAGAGAGAGAGAGAGAGTAATTAGGAAGTAAAGCAGAAGAAGGTTAACCTATTTTCCACCGTGCTGTTATTGGGGCTCTGAGATTTCTGCCGATAGCAATCGGAGATTAGTGCACGCGCTCTCTCTCGCACTCTCTCTCTCTCTCTCTCTTCTGCCCTATGCTAATATACTTAGCATTTCTCTCTCTCTCTCTCTCTCACACACACACACACACACACACGCTGCTTCTCACAACTTTCTAACCACTACACACAAATATGCACAGATCTATATTCTCCTGCTATCTGATTCGAGAGTCAGAGTCTGCTGTGTTTGTGTGATTGTTCTTTGCTGTGTGTGTGTGTTTGTTCACCGCTGTGTGTGTGTGTGTGTGTGTGTGTAATTGTTCTCCGCTGTGTATGTGTGTGTGAGATTGTTCTCCTCTGTGAGTGTGTGTGTGTGTGATATTGTTCTCCTCTGTGTGTGTGTGTGTGTGTGAGACTGTTCTCCGCTTTGTGTGTGTGATTGTTTTCCGCTGTGTGTGTGTGATTGTTCTCAGCTGTGAGTTTTTGTGTGTGTGATTGTTTTCCGTTGTGTGTGTGTCTGTGTGTTTTCCGCTCTGTGTGTGTGTGCATATATATATATATATATATATATTTTATATAGATATATAATATAGATTTTTTTTGCAGTAAATCTTTAGAGGGTTAAAATGGCGTCAAATTTGTTAAAAAATGTTAAAAACAGTGTAAAATCTGCCTATTGTCAGCGTCACACACGAATACGTCAATAGCACTGTAGTCTGATGGATATTTTAGAACAGTGGAGAAAGCGGAGATCTGCATCCGGGGCTATTCTTATTCTCACTGGTCTGTAACCACAGCGAGTGAATCGTTTTGATTTGCTTTTGCAGAAGAGAACACACTGAATTCCATTTTCCAAAAAAAAAAAAAAAAAAAAAAAAAAAAAATTTAAGCGTCCAAACTGTAATTTAGCCTTAAACTGCAGTAATCTGGCCGACCTTGCTTTCTACTGCGTGTTTAGGTTCTTTTAATTAAGTAGCTTCACCACAGTCTGTTTTGTAAGTGGGTGGCTAAAAAGCTGTAATAATATTTTATACAGATGATGTTACTGGTCTTGGTTGGGATTTTTAATGAGGTTCCGTTCACAAAGCGCCGCCGCTGCCTCTTTATTTTTATGCTCACTTTGTAATGCTCATTATGTAGTCTATAAGCCCACTTCGTGAAGCGTAAGGTTTCTTTTTTTTTCCATTTATTTAATTTCGTACGGTAGTTGAAATAACAATCTACCGTTATCGAAGTTCTTCATCTTCTACTTCTTCTTATTGATATTAACTGCTGACTCGAATTGAATTGAAGTTTCATCCAAACGTCACTGACTCGAATGAATTAATGAATGAATTACAGAGTACCTTGTTTTCCTGTGTGTATCCCAGAGGTGAGTCTCTAAGTCTCAAGTCACGAATGTCAAGTCAAAGTCAAGTCGAGTCTTTTTTTTTAATATTTGTAAAGCAAGTCTCAAGTCTCAAATTTGCGACTTAAGTCTGACTCGAGTCAAGTCATATGACTCGAGTCAAGTCATATGACTCGAGTCCCCCATCTCTGGTGTATCTTGTCATTGTTAATAAGATCTTTCTTTCTTTCTTTCTTTCTTTCTTTCTTTCTTTATTTATTTAAACAAGCTTTACTCATTTAATACCATGAGGAAGGGAGCATATGTTATAGCTTAAAAAAAAAAAAAAAAAAAACAACACTTATTCTTTACACTTATTCTTTAATACGGTATTTATTTCCTTCAGCTACTTTCGTTATCTAATGTAAAGAAACTCGACGTGATCCATCTCGTGTCTGTGAGCTACACAACCTGCATGGGATTATGGGATTTGTTCCCTTTTTTGAAAAATCTTACGCCAATACGAGACTTTCAAAGTGGATGAAATAAGCGGCGATGAAGGAGAATAAAACTGACTTGTTTAAAAAAAAAAAAAAAAAAAAAAAAAAAAAAAAAAAAAAAAAAAAAAAAAAATGATTCTTAAAATCTTTTAGTTGAAGGTCATTTAGCTTAAACCTGCCTGCTGCCATCAGGTCCTGACAGTGGATGTAGGAGGCTTTGTAGTCGTGATTGTGTAGAGCCTGCTCGGCCAACAGCGTGAGGACTTGACCCTTTCTCTGGCTTACATCATCACCTATAAACACACACACACACACACACACACACACACACACCAGCTCATCAGCACCGGACTTGACTATAAAAAATCTATTCTCGTTCAAATCTTTTCCTTTGCGTAATGGAGTCCTAACTCGATCTGCTGTAAAATAATAAACATGCATCATCAGTGGCTGCTTATGAGCTGGATATTTTATCCTCTTTACGCAGATAATAAAAACGAACGTCTTTGCCCCGATCGCAGAAGATCATCCGTCTCAAATGTATTCCAAATATAGCCTGGGGAGACAGCACGGCTCCAAAATATTAATTTGTTTGGCAATAAAATTATTTCCATCTCCCTTGATAGATTTTTGGATGACTGCTAAGGTGTGCGGCGCGTCGACTGATGCCTTTGTACACAAATTAATCCTATAAAGAGTAATCGGAGTCGGCATGGATGATTCAGGCGTGGGCTGATGTTATGTCCCATGACCAGGATGTAGAGTTTTCGAGTTTAGGACTTGTCTTGTGGATTGATGACATGGCTTGTTTTTCCCTTAAGGAAAAACTTAAAAAAAAACACACACACAGACACACACACACACACACAAACCTTTTTTACTGACAGAGCCAAGGTCGAAAAATGAGTTAAAGCTGAAAGAGCACCTCGACTTCCTTTGAACAAAAACAAATGATGAACATTTCCATCATATGTCCAGTCACAAAGTTACTCACGATTTAATGTGTGCATGGACATTGCTTTTTTGTTTCTTTGGGTTCTCCCCAGGTCTGTTCTTGTGTCCTTCCCACAGGTTTATATTTGTGTCCCAGGGGTTTCCCACAGGTTTATATTTGTGTCCTTGAGGTGTCCCCAGGTCTGTTTTTGTGTCCTTGAGGTGTCCCCAGGTCTGTTTTTGTGTCCTTGAGGTGCCCCCAGGTCTGTTTTTGTGTCCTTGAGTTGTCCCCAGGTCTGTTCCTGTGTCCTTGAGGTGTTTCCAGGTCTGTTTTTGTGTCCTTGAGGTGTTTCCAGGTCTGTTTTTGTGTCCTTGAGGTGTCCCCAGGTCTGTTTTTGTGTCCTTTAGGTGTCCCCAGATCTGTTTTTGTGTTCTTTAGGTGTCTCCAGATCTGTTTTTGTGTCCTTGAGGTGTCCCCAGGTCTGGTTTTGTGTTCTTGAGGTGTCCCCAGGTCTGTTTTTGTGTCCTTGAGGTGTCCCCAGGTCTGTTTTTGTGTCCTCAGGGTTTCCCACAGGTCTATATTTGTGTCCTCAGGGTGTCCCCAGGTCTGTTTTTGTGTAATCGGGGTGTCTCCAGGTCTGTTCTTGTGTCCTTGAGGTGTCTCCAGATCTGTTTTTGTGTCCTTGAGGTGTATCCAGGTCAGTTTTTGCGTAATTGGCGAGTCCCCAGGTCTGTTTTTGTGTAATCGGGGTGTCTCCAGGTTTGTTCTTGTGTAATCGGGGTGTCCCCGGGTCTCAAACAAAAAAAAAAAACTCAAACAAAAACAAGGACATTAACACACACAACTCCTGACAGAATGAATGAATAAATAATATATTCACAATTGCACATAAATCCAATGCCTTGATTATTAAAATGCTAAATTACCCATAGCATAAAACATTTGAGACACGTTTGCACTTACATTGTGTATTTAACTCAAATTCTAAATGATTTCGCCACAAAATGAAGACCACACCACTCTCACACCACTTTTGCTTCTAACCAGCACATACTGGTAAAGTTCACATGAAGGCTTTCCCCAGGCCTTCACACAAGTAAGAGCTATTATAACGATGACTGCTACATCTGGCATTGTGTTATTCCTGTTTTCCTATTTTAATAAACAAGACAACAGCTCTGATCTCTCTGGTGATAAAGCGTGTACTTCATCTCCGTTTTATTGTTCTTTCTGTTTAGCTGCACATTTTTATTTATTATATTACGAGCTAGAAATGAGCCGTCGGTCCGTTCAGCCTTATTCCGTGGAGCTGCAAAGCTGCGTCAGGAGAATCGCACCAGACGACGGCGTGGAAACGTGTCTCTGTATGACAGCTAAACGATCGCAGAAATGGAATTACCTGGGAAGAGCGAGCGGCTAAGTTCCCGCCTTTGAAATCACGTGTTCGTAGAAGTCAGAAGGATAAACGTGAAGGATATACAGATGTATGTTCTGAAAGGTGTGAGAACGTTACCTGAGACACGAAGTAACCTGGCCAGCTCCAGCAGCAGAGTGGACTGTTTATAGGCTGTAGGACACTGAGTGATGCACTCCTTTATTAAAGAGAGGCGATCATCACGCAACCGCACTGCAGAGAGAGAGAAAGAGAGAGAGAGAAAGGGAAGAGTTAACAAGATAAAAGATTTAATGGCAACCAATCAATCACATTTTAGAACGATCAGTTAATTTCTCGATCCGTAATCCCCCAAACTTACCGAAATGTCTCCTAATACTTCATTTAATAAAGTTTAAAAACTCAAATTCGACACATTTCTCTACATGATGTGCAATATTTACTCCAAGACACACTGATTTGGTCACAAGCCTCAAAACATACCGATTAACAGAAACACTATGATCTCTGTTTGTTGATACACTGGTATTCTTTTCTTTTTAAGAATACTGTTGTATTGGACAAACCCAGTGTTTGTGCAACGACTCCTTGGTTTTGCTTCTTTTAACCAGCTTCAGAATAATTCATCTTTTCTCCTATAGACAACTCTCTGGTCAAGTTGTTTTTTGTTTATTTTTTTCCTTTTTACCAACAAATTTAATCTTCACACGTGAAACCCAGGACTTAAACCAAGAGCAGAAATGAATCGAAAATGTTCCAATATTTTTGATCACTTGAAAAATGGGTGGGTTCAAATAAAACGTGCATCGTTTCTAACGCGTCTAAATGGAAGCCGAAGTCTTGATCTATTGGCCCAAAGTCATGGGTGCTTTTTTTTTTTCCTTTCAATGTTTGGTCAAATTTGAATCCCAAATGTTTTCACAAAAAATAAATAAAAAGGCTTTGTTGTTCCAATACTTTCGGAGGAGGCGTCCATCCTGAGATTCCTTCTTCCGAAGACGTTTTTTTTTTTTGTTTTTGGATTGTATTATTTCAAATGGAGTCGACAGCGGACGTGTAAGAAAGCGATCGGCTTGAGCAACGTGTACAGAAGAGAAGGTAAGACAGATGGACAGAATACAGGACTTAAACACTCACTGCTGCATCGCTTTCATGATGCAGAGATAAATCAAGGGTTAAATCAAGTACTCCAACAGCATTGTGGGTAATTTAGAACACTGAAAACTTTGATTTCGGCTTTCACTCTTCGTGCCGTGCTCTCTCAAACTCGATCTCTCCAAACAGACAGAAAAGAGATCAAAGATTAGTGTGTGTGTGTGTGTGTGTTTGGGGGGTGGGGGGTAAAGAGAAGAAGAAAACGAGTCTCTTGCTTTGGTGTCTTTACATTTTCTAAAAAAAAATTGTCATTTGGTTCCTTTTAGTGCTGCCTCTTTTTATATCTCTGACAGCTCCACATTTTACTTCATAATAATAATAATAATAATTTAAAAAAAAAGAAAATGGAACCATTAGAAAGCTTTATTTCAAAGTGGCAAAAAAACGCCTCCAGTCCAGATAAAAAATTTTTTTTTTTCTAAACTCACAGAGTGGTCTCTTTGTCTCTTTAATGTTTCAATGGTGCGTAATCAATCAGGCAAAAGAAAGAAAGAGAAAAGAGAAAAAGAGAGAGCAATGGAGAGAGAGAGCGAGAGCGAGAGAGAATCTCCTGAGAACAGATTAATACACATCAGTAACGTCAAAGATGATGGATTTCAGTGAATCTCAGAGCATTTATGCAGGAATACATTATTGCTGTAATTTCTGCACTTTTCTCATAAAATTCAAGAGAATCACCGATTCCTCTTCTGCATGTCAGGGGAAAAGTAAAACATGAAAGAAAGAAGGAAAAACAGTGAGTACTGACCATAAGGCCATTTATTCCAACAAAGATGACATCATCAATACAGACACACAAATGACTCTCATTCAGCGATGTGACAGCTGCTGCTTAATGACGGGTTTCCTGGAAAGTTAGGAGCGATCGTGATCATTTTCTTTGTTTCCGCTCGAATGAAAGTTCCAGAAAGAAGAAAACCCTCATCTTCTGAATTTATTTCCATCGCTACTGAATTTCCTTTTCCTTTATACTTTACTGCTCCTTTAAGTAACCCAGATGAAAGAGGGACAGTTTGACCCTCACTGACACGGATATAAAAAAAAAAAAAAAAGCTAGCGTTACCTTGTAAAGGGAGAACTTTAACCCCGAAGTCCTCCAGTCTAGAGAGGGCGCTGATGAGGTCCAATTCTTCTTGGATTGAAGGAGGGCAATCTGTAATGAGCTGAAGACATGACCTGAGAATACACACATTGAATTGAGTTCAGTTGATTTGACCAACAATTCAGTTTAATTCCAATTTATTTGTATAGCGCTTTTGACAATGGACATCGTCTCAAATTATACAAGGATTTACACAAAGTTTCAAGATTTGTATTTGCATTTGTATTTATTCCCAATGAACAAGCCTGAGTTCCAAAACTCCCTTAGATGGAAGAGGAAGAAACCTTGACAGGAACCAGTCTCAAAAGGGAACCTTATCCTAATTTGGGTGACACTGGAAGGTGTGATTATAAACTGTTATAAACACTGGACTTTAATATTCTGGGAACTGGCAGAAGTTCTGAGTTTTGTGATCTTACTGAGTGTGAAGGATTGTAGCGTGTTAGAAGACTGGTTAGATACATGAGAGAGAAACCATTTAGACCATCCCTTGAATAGAAGTTGAACTGTGAGAGCTTGTGTGTACTGGTTTTTATTTAACAATAAAAAATGACCGGTCCTCCGATCAATTATATCTTTAATGCACTCTGATAACTTAAGACAATTTAGATATTTCATCTGGTTTTGAAGAGATTTATAACTGGATATTGTCAGCATAACAATAGAAGACTAATCCCATGCCTTCTAATGGTGTTTCCCAAGAAAAGCATGTATACTGAAAAAAGCAGTGGTCCTAAAACTGACCCTTGAGGGACTCCATATTTCATTGGCTTTAAACTGGAGTATTCTCCATTTAAATCTACAAAATGGTAACAATCAGAAGGTAGGATCTAGACAATCTTAATCTTAACACCTGGCTCTCCAGCTGTATGTACTGTAACACTTCTTTCAGTAATTTAGTTGGAACGAACCTTTAATAAACACCTTTAATACATGTTGTAGACCTGTACATCTAACAGGTAATGCTCACAAAGCTATGGTTTTAGGGAGACACTGATAGATCAAATCTTTTATATATATTATATGATATTTAACGTAGATTCTCCTCCATCTGGACGACGTCCATCTGGTCTTATTAATGTTGCTGTGGTTGTTGCTGGTGGTCTTGTTTTTATTGTAGCTGTTTTTCTTGTTCTTGTTACTGTTGGTCTTGATATTTTAGCTGTTGTTGGTCTCATTAATTGCTTGATGTTGGAGGTCTTGATCTTGTAGCATTACTGTTATTTCTGTTCATACTATTTTATTATTGTTAGTGTTGTTAATCTTGTAACATCATTGCTGTTATTTTTATTATTATATCTTTAGCCTTGTTGATGTAGTTGACATTCTGGAGTTAAATATTACAGTATAAACAGTTTGCTACACACATATGTTTGAGTGCTTTGCATTACTTTTAAATAACAAACACTTGACGTATTAAACAAATTAAAATTGCCTATTACTTTATTAGTGGGATGCATTTCCAGCCTAAAGCTGATTTTTTTCCTGAAGTGTTTTATTCCTCTTATATCCCAGCAATTTGCACCCTAACGATTAAGTTAGTCATTAGAACATATCCATCTTTTCATTTACATTTAGTCGTTTCCTCTCCAGCCTCCATTTCATGCACTTTTGAAGATTTACCAATGATGGGAAACACTTCATGTGAAATGCATGGGACTCCATGCAAAAAATAAAAAAAAATAAATAAAAAAAAATACAAAAAAATAAAAAAATAAAAAACCACCACACAGAAAAATTTAACAGATCACCAATTATACCATTTTTTTGGTGTGTTCCTGTGTCGGCTGTTACTAAGAGAACAATAACCTATTGAAACATTGCAGTTGGAATAAAATTCAGAGGTTTCTAAGTGCCATCATCCACAGCTATCTTCTGTATCTCCAGGATGTTCATGTGGATTCATCCTCAGCAGCAACAAGTGATGAGCTCCTGATGCGTACGTATGTAAATGTAACCCTCCTAGTTGGACTTAGTCTCGGAAGAATGATCTGAAATATAACTCAAGATGATGATCTACTGTACTTGAAGGAGACAAAATAAAAGAGAAAATACAATGGAATGGCTTTTCTTGGCTCTGGTTCCAGTAAAGCTTCTAAGCTCTAAAAGACCAAGAGGACGTGATATGGCTCGTGCACTTTGCCCAAGATTTAGTGCAGTCCATCAGACAAACACGGGGCACGGAGCAGGAGTAAAGCCGAAGGAAAGCAAACAGAAAGCTTAAAGAGCTCGCTGAGCCTTCTCAGTGCTTATACTAAAGCCTGGTTTATTAGGAAACAGTAATGATGGGGCTAAAAAACCTACACACACACACTATCTCTCTAGTTCATCTTCTCTAGAGTCATTCCGCCATTTATCCCTATAAATGCGTTTCAGAGGCATTTTAACAAGATTACACAGTTGCATATAAAAACCCTCAAAAAAAAAAAAAAAAAAAAAGGACGTAAATGTGTAATTTAGCTGTGAGAAATATAAAATATATACTGCATTAATGATTCAATAATGCTTATAATGAAAAATACTTCCTCTATTGTCTTTGTTAAAAAAGGTTCCCAAATCACAGCTAAATAGACCCAACAATGTTTTTACGGTTAATCTTTTTTTTTGGAATAAAAGTGTATTT
>NC_083471.1:6668432-6695932 GCF_030014155.1 Tachysurus vachellii | reverse complement strand
CTTTTCCTGCAAAAGACATTAAATCTGTCTGGGTTTTACGTCTCTCTTTGGGGTGAGGAAATCAGTACTCTCTCAATTCTATTCATTTCTCTATTCATATTCCCTTCTTCCATCTCACGTCTCTCTCACTTGACTGTCCTACAAAAATCATGAACCATTCAGCCAGAGAGCGACACAGAGATGATGGAAAGAAAACGCGAGACACACAGACACACAATATTTTATTGCCGTTGAGTTTCATTCCGGCCCACGTAACGCAAGGGGAAAAAAAAACAAACAAATAAATAAAAATGATGATCGCCTTCATTAGTCTCCATTACGGAAGGCAATATCTGCGGCACACGTTATCCCTAACAGCGTAATGTGGTTAACTGCAATTACGCCGCAAATGAAATATCAACTCCCACTCTGTCTGCGAGCCGATGAGCTGAATCTAATACCCAACTCACGAGGGGAATGAGGGCGGATTGTGTTTGGTTGCTCGAGTTTGGACAAATTCATTAGGAATTCTGCTCGGCGAGACACGCTCCGGCGATTAGCGCGGCGTCGACCGAAGCCGAAACGTCTTCCCGCTGAATGCGATTTGATCCAAGAAGACACAAAATGTTGTGCTGAAACACGATGCTATGATGCTTAATGAATACTACGCTCCGATTCGTCGGAATGCAGGCTGAGATTCGAGTCCCACGTTTATAGTCCATAGGCATGTATATCGTTTCTATAGCAACAGCTATTTCAGAGGGATTTGTTTGGAGATAATCACAGCTTAATTTAACAGATCTGGGGATATTTGAGTATTTGGAATGTTTTAAATATTTGCATAATTTAAGTATTTCAAGTCATTTGAGTCATTTGTGTCATTTGAGTCATTTGAGTCATTTGAGTATTTCAGTGATTTGAGTATTTCGAATATTTTAAATATTTGCATAATTTGAGTAATTTGAGTATTTCAGTGTTATTCGGCAACACACTCACACACAGTATTTAACTATTTGAGTATATTGAGCATTTAAGTATTTTAGTAATTTGAGTATTTTGATTAATTTAAGTATTTTGAGACATTTGAGTCATTTGTGTCATTTGAGTCATTTGAGTATTTTGAATATTTTAAATATTTGCATAATTTGAGTATTTGCCAACACACACACACACACACACACACACACACACACACACACACACACACACACACACACAATCAGACAGCAGACCAGAAAAAGCTGTGAGATTTGATCCAACAAGATCGTTACTGTTCCCTCTAATGAACGAGCTTCGTCGGGTCAGAAACTGCACAACGTGACGTCGACAGCCAGAAATAAGGCTCCGAGATTCTAGCTGAGGGAATCTTTTTCTGTGCATTTAATTGATCTATATTATATATTACCTCCAATAAAAGAGAGAAGGTTAATAATAAGAGGAAAAATCACGCCAGCTTAAAAATGTCTTTTTCTTCTCTCTTCTTGCTGTGAAGATTGGAAAAGTCGGGAAATTAAAGGTGTTATTACATTCCTTTTCTTCCTGTTTAATGCACGGTACTGCAGAACCGATTAAAAAAGCTATAGACCTACCTCTTAAACGTGTAAAAAACAAAACAGGAATTATAATAACAAAAGCCCCTTCAGACCGTTGGTCTGCCAAATGCCATAAAAGTAAATGGAGATTAATATGCTAGCTAATTAACTGGCACAGAATCCTCCCCAACCCTCAGTCATCCCAAATCAGTATTGTTAATGCGACTGGAGGTTCCCTGTTTTCTCTATGACTCCCAAGCAGGTGACTCATTATTCGTATCTGTTTCCATACTGTTTATTTTTCTAACTCCATCAGTAGAGTCTATAAGCATCTAGAAATACTCTAACAAGCACAGTGTATAAGTCCATCCTGAATCGCGGTCAGAGGTGAAGCGCTGAGTGTGTGCTTTGTTTATCTTTCATCATGACCTGAATGATGAGTTCATCCCAGCTACAGATTGGTGCTCAATTTAAAATAGTGTGTGATTATGATTTTTTCCCCTGATCGCGATGTACAGTTTTGAATTATAACATTGAATGAAGGAAACTTCCGGAACCGTAAAAAAAAAAACCCAAACAACAGATTTAGACCATTTTAGGAAAGTGGAGTAGTTATAAAATCATACACAAACATAAAACCGTAATTCCTTTACGAATACGTTTTTTTCCTCATCTTTGATTTTTTCCAATGATTAATATCTTTAATAAATCTAGTTAATAATCTAAACTGAATGTACAGTAATAGATTTTGTTTCACATTGATGGACAGAATATCTGAGGGAAGGGGGCGGGGCTTCCTTACAATGTCTTAATATAATTTGCATTTTCAGCATTTATGACTTTATACAGTTAAGGGACTTGCTCAGGGACCAAGCAAAGCCAGCATGGTGGACCTGGGATTCGATCTCACAACCTTCTGATCGGTAGTCCAACACCTTAACCACTAAGCTACCACATTTACTCATCTAATGCGTTATCTATCAGTGACCCGACCTTGAATACTCAGGATGTTCTTTTGGAGCTCCTAGGCAAAATGTCTAAAACAATTGACAATAAATGGCGATTGTTTACTCTGTGTGTGTGTGTGTGTGTGTGTGTGTGTGTGTGTGTGTGTGTGTGTGTATGATACCTGGTGGCAGGTGGCAGGCTGCAGACAGGTGTAAACATTCTGCTGCATGTCCAGTAGATCCTGCAGTAAGTCTCGCCACACACTCTCACTCACGGGAGGTTTTCTTAAACAAAAAAAGTTCATATGACTTTATATATAATTGATAAAACACTTATTATATAAAAACAAATCAGTGATTATTTCAGTAAAAAGTTTGTGAATTCGATTATTCCCCAATAACAGAACCTCAGGAAGTGTATTATTCTTCTGCAGTGTGTGTGTGTGTCATTTGCAGTGTGTGATTTATCCTGTGCCGTGACGGAGTGTATGATTTGTCCGGTGCTGTGGGGGTCATTTGTCTATGTGCAGTGTGTGTGTGCTTCGTCCTGTGCAGTATGTGTGTTGATTCATCCTGTGCAGTGTGTGTGTCATTTATCCAGTCATCATGTGCATGTGTGAAAAATGATGTTCCACAAGCATAATGTATGCCTGTAAGATTTTAAGTTTAGTCGTGTAATGTTTGTATATAGTGTGATTTTGTTGTGTTTATTTGTGTGTATTTATAAATGATTAGTGTGTTCCATACCTGATTAAGCTCCTTATTATTACATATACATTGATTCTTTGTCTGTGTGAGTGTGTGTGCGTGCGCGTGTATAAAGAGAACAAATGACATAGTGCATGTCTTACTTGCGCCCGACATGGCGGGTGAGTTTGACCATCAGTTGATGAGCCTCCTCCTTGCTTCTCTGACTACTTCTTATGTATGAAATTGGCTTCTGTAGGCAATGTTTCTCCAGTACCTCAGCAACACTTCAACACACAAACACACACACACACATTAACTACATCTGCCATCAGTATACATCCATATTCGAATACTGCACAACCAATAAAAAATAAATAAATCTATCAAACTATCCATTCACAAATTCATCAATCCATCCAGCCATCATGCATAAAGCCATTCATTTATTAAACCATTATTCAACTGATTTTTTTTTTTTATTTGTACAGCACTTTTAACAATGGACATTAATAACTAAGATCATTCTATTTTATCAGTTTTTCTCAGTCTAATCATTCCATTCATCTAGACCATTCATCCACTGTTCAATCATTACACTTTTCTTTTCATTCATCTATATGCCTATGCAGTCCTCCAGTCAATCCTCTATTTAATCAACCAGTCAATCTATATGACATTTCCACCCAGCCAGTCAGTCCTCTGTCAATTCACCATTCAGTCAGTCAATCAACCAGTCCATCCAAGCACACAATCCATAAGAAAATTACACTCAGCCAATCAGTCCTCTGTCAATCAACCAGTCAATCAACCAACCAACCAATGAACCTACCAGTCAATCAACCAAACCAACCAATGAACCTACCAGTCAATAAAACAACCAACCAGTTAACCAATCAAACAACCAACCAGTCAATCACCAAGTCAGTCCATCCAATCAGTAAACTGATCTGTCCATCCAAATACATCATCCCCATCAGGTTACATCTATTACACCTGTTTCAAATTACTCCTCATTAGTTCTGGTTCCTGTGTGTCTTTGTCAAGATTTCGTTGTTATACGATTTGATAAGATTTTGCTGTCTTTGTTTTTGTCCCCTGCTTTGTGGAGGTTGTTAATTCTCCCACTGGCTCCACCTGGGACTTCGTTCACACTCCTGCTGGCTCTGTGGTAGTCATCACGCCACGGTCCTGCAACACATTGGACGTCGTTCCACCCCTCAGGTATTTGCCTCGCTTGGGTACAGGACGTCATTTCTTCTGCCAGCTCCACGATGACAACCGAGAGACTCGTCAAGCAGTCCAGGACCCCCGTTGAACTTATGGATATGAGCCAAAATTGCCATAGAACTACATTACCCATCAGCCCCAGTCACATGACCACTCATTTATTCAACCACTAATACATTAAGCTTTCAGTCAAATTCAACCATCCAAAGTACGGATTCCTTTAATGATTAATTAACTAATAAAAATATCAATCAAATTTATCAACCCGAACCATCAAATCGACCCATTCACCTGATAATCAATTCATCAATGCATCCATTTATCCATCCATCCTCTCACTATCCCTTCATTAGTCTTTCCATCCAGCGTTAAATGACTCTATACTCCACACACATCCAGCGAGAGAAGCTTAACTGTGTAATTTGGGAAACTGCGATGCACAAAATGAGTCGGCATAAATCAGAGTCTCATCAGTCAGTGCAGTCAGGCGAACAAACGCAGCACTTGGCTGGGAAGTGCACAGTAAATGGGGTTCTTTCTTAGTGCACAGATGTTTTGTGCTTACACACACATTAGCACAGACACTTGTCTCTCTCGTTTTTACTGATACAGATTGGGCTCTGCCTTTTACGCTCTCTCCATCTGTCTCGGAGTTGCCATGAAAAGACTTACTGCTTTGTGGTGTTGCCAATGCTGTGAAGGGGCATGGTAGGGGTTGATGTGATTTACAGAGACACATAACCTACCCACTAGTTATGATACGGACTAAATCAGAGACGGGAAAAGAAGAGAGAAAGAAAACTGTATTATAGGAAAGAATATTATAATACAGGGGATAGAATATGCAATTGATAGAAAAATACAGACCAAATTTTTTTTTTTTTAGCAATATGCTGAGAAATTATTGTGCAGGAAAAGGAAATTGTATTTTTTTTTTTTTGGCAACACTTTTTAAGAAGCTCATATCATAAATTATTTCAAGGCTCAGCGGTAAAGATGCACAAGCACCCTGCTGTAACCATGTTTTAAGGGGGCCAAGCACCAAAGGTGCAAATATCCCAAGTTGCAACTTCTATTTCTTCTAATATTTTTATCATTATTTTCCATCACCATCCTTCCAGGAGCCTGAAGACCTTGCCAGGAAAGTCAGGATACAAGGTAAGCAACACCCTGGGCCTTTTATGGACTGTGCCAGCCCATCAAAGGGCACAACCACAAACACAGCAGACAATGTATAGATGCCAATCTGTCTTTGGGCTGGAGGCAGGACCTTAACCTCAAACCCTGGAGGTGTGAAACAAATAGCCACTGCGCCTACAATTTCTATTCTTAAGCAAATTTAGGACACTCATGGAGAAAAGATGGAGAATACAAGAATCTCCACCAAACTTGCATTACAGCATCAGGAGCGAAACCCAGTTGGATTTTTGATACGTTGGACGGTTCGTCCAGAACAAGCAAACAAATTGGATAGTGATGTTTCCAAACCACAAGTGCGGCATATCTAAGCAACTACTTCTTCTTCTTCTTTTGGCTGCTCCCTGTTTGAAGTCGCCACAGAGGATCACTTGGTCTACATGTGAGATCTGGTGTAGGTTTTACACCGGATGCCCGTCCTGACGCAACCCTCCCCTTTAACTCTTCAGTGGCTCTGTTACTGTAGCTCCCTGTCTGGGAATCGAACCCAGGCCGCGGCAATGAAAGCACGGGATCCTGCCGCTGGACCACCAGGAGGTTCTGGCCATATTCAGACCAAAAATTCACCTCTTGGGGCAACTAGTAACACTACTCAAAACTTTACAATCCCTCAACACTCAGCCATTCTGTTGGTTCCCTGGAAGGTGCAGTCTAAAAACGAAGGCCATTTTAAGTTTTATGTACGGACACCAAAAAGCAGGTCAGGTTAAATCTCACTCCCAGACAATGATGATCATGTTATTTGACAGACTTGTTCAAAGAGAGTTCGATCTCTCAGGATGAGCTGTTAATCAGCGTTTTTACCCTAAAGGCATCTGAGGGAAAGCATTAGGGAGAAACAAAAACTTGTTTATAAAAAAAAAAAAAAAAAAAAAAAAAGAAAAAAAAAAGCTTCACATCCACTGCCAGATGTCGATTCTAGCGACTTCTTTTTGTTCCCAAAATGAAACGTGAGATTGAAGTTGAAAAGATTCAAAGTGTTTGTGTTTTTTTTTTCTTTCTGATGCTTTCCTGTAGACGGCTATGCGCTTCCAAATAAAATCGGTAATTTAGCAGAACTAAAGCTGCTTTGAGACAATGTCCATTGTTAAAAGCGTTATAGAAATAAAAGTGAATTGAATTAATTGAAAGAAAAAAAAAAAGCTCTTCTCATTCTCAAAGTGTGAATTGATCTGATATGGTTTTGAAGTCTTGAATAGGTTGAGTCACTGCTTTGGGAACACAAAAAAAAAAAAAAAAAAAAAAAAAAAAACCTAAACTAAATTTCACAGAAAATGAAAAAAAAAAAATTCATGACCCAAGGTGATGACGCCACTCAAGATTCCTGCTTCTTCTTCTACAAATGTTGTCTAATCCTAATGAAACTTGAATCATAAAACCAACCTGGAAAAAACCTATTCTTCGATGTTTGGTGAATGAATATTAACAGTGAAGTCGGCCATCACAGGAAGTGAAGCCGTTTCTCATCACCGCTTTTACGTACGAACTGAACGTTCAGGAACGTTATCGTGCTTCGTTAACAGCATGGGAGGGACGACGCAGACAGGAAGTGAGCAAAAACAAGCGCCGATGGTTCCTAAGGGTTCTGGTCTTCATCACTATCACAGCGAATCTGTGGGCTGTTAGAATTAGAGTACGTGTGTTGTTTAGAACGCTTTTAGAATTGTTTAAACATATGACCGTTGCATTAAAATGATTCATGTCATTATTAGATATTAAGGCCATGCAGTGCACCATGGGGGATAATTACATAATAAAAGGTAATACCTATTACCAACTTATCACCGTTTACATGAATTATGAATATGGGCTTTTGTGTGTGTGTGTGTGTGTGTGTGTGTCTGTGTGGTTTGTATCGCTCCACCTCCGACTAGAACACATGTGCACCCACGAACACACTCCGCAGCAGGGTTTTCATCGCCGCCCGACGTATAATTTAGCCTTCAAGCACGATGATAATTATATGCGGTGTGATGTGAAGTCCCGTAACACCTCTTAAGAGTCACATTAAAAAGAAAAAGCGATCCGGGGGAAGACATTGATGTAAGACGCCTCCAAATTAAAAGGGGAAACTCTGTGACGGATACGAACATGCAGTCGGCGTCTCGCCCACAGCGTCCAGCTAAAACTAATTTCAGACTTTCTAACTTCTGGAAAGGGAAAAAAAAAATAAAATAAAGGCAAAGAAAATCCCAGAGAAACCCTCTGTCTTTTCTCTCGCCCTTCAGCCTCCATCTCCAGGGCTTCTGTTTTTCGCTTCCCAACGTGGCCTTCTTTCCGTCCTTCACTCAGCCATTACCTGAGATGTTTCTCCAGGGAGTCGACCTGATCGTGCAGCCGTTTCGTGGTTTCAGTCTGTGGCCTGGAAGTGAGAATAAACGAGAAATTATACCTTGAACACTGACTAATTTACACCAGACAGTATCCTAGCGTGAGCAGCAGGAATAAAACACTACAGTTCGTGCTGTTAGAGGAAAAGTATCCGATATACGACGGTGTGACTCAGCAATAATTTTATTCCTCTTATACTGCAAAAAAATTACTTCACTTGTCGTCACTTTCTTCAAAACCACAATTTTTCACAAATAGATTTTTTTTTAAATAACATACAAATGTGTTGGACAGATAAGTTCATTTTTTTTATTTATTATTATTATTATTATTATTATTATTATTATTATTATTATTTTGTAATTCCCATATGGAAAAGAAAACAATGGAGTACACAAGAAGTTGCTTTTACACTCGTCTAAAACGGCTTTGGAGGAAAAATCTGGAGAAGAATTAAATATAAACGTATTTAATAAACTGTAGGATTTTTATCTATTTATTTCTTGCTTTAAACATGTAAGCGATGGAAGTTTCGGTTTAGCCTTACGGTCGTCATCTACGTCTTTTCTAATGGACTGAAACAAATGGAGAAATGAAAAAAAAAAGAAAAAAAAATTGGCTGTACAATCCTGTAAGATAGATCTGAGATTTGCAAATAAAAAAATAAAATAAATAAATAAATAAACAAATAAATGAATGAATAAATAAATAAACAAATAAATAAATAAACAAATGCATACATAAAAAGGTTAAATTTCATTACAGCACATCAGGGATATCATCATTCTGACCAAAGTTGGTTTAAATCTGATAAATCCCCCAGGAGGAAGATTTAAAAGTTTGGTACCAATGAAAATCTACAAAAATCCCAAAGCACTGACTTCCTATTCGGTGGAGTTAAAGGATGAGGAATTTATTTATCTTAAGAAGGTCCTCATGTCTCATGTGTATGCCACTGAACCAGGACCCAACATCCGGATCCAACCTTTCCTCAGAACCCGGATGATTTGTTGTTTGTGCAGAAGGTGTGAAAAAGAACAAGAAAGTCTTGGGGATTGGTCAAAAAAAAAATGACTGGCTATTTTTTTTTTTCTCCTTTTGTCCAAGAAACAAATTTCCCCCGTACGCCTTCATCTGCAGCAGCACTTTGAGCTCAATTTTCTGAGAAATGACTTCGATTTCTGAGGCATTTTAGATCCAGCCTTCAAAATAAAGAGTGAGAAAAAAGAGAGAGAGAGAGAGAGAGAGAGAGAGAGAGAGAGAGAGAGAGAGAGAGAGAGAAAAAAAGAAGAAATTCATAATAGTTTGAGAAAGAAGTCTGTAGGACTGTAAAGAACACTCTGCACCTTCAAGTGGACAAAATGTGCTTTTTCTACACAAGAATTAAAGAAAGAATTGGACTCGATTCCGGCAACTAACTAACTTTAAAAGATTTATTTATTTATTTATTTATTTATTTTTAAAGCAACATTTGCTTTTCTTCCCCTGCTGTTTAGGGATCGGCATGTTTTATTACATCTGAGTGTTCGTATAGCAGGAGAATGTTGATTAGCATTATCATGCATTTTTAATTCCAGTTAAATTGAAGAGGGCAGTGAGAATAAAGATCAAGGGGGTAATAAGGGCATCTAATTAGGTTTGGAGATTTTGCACTTTGAAGGAAGACAGGAGGGAGATTATGCTGAGGTTTACACACACACACACACTCACACACACACACCCCTACGAACCTGCATTCATATGGTTATAAACTGTTAATAAACAATACACCTACTACTAATAATTATAATACATTACTCAGAAATATTGGCACCCCTTATAAGCATCTAAAAGTGTGTGTGTGTGTTTGTGTGTGCGCGTGTGTAGTGATGTGTGCTAACCCGTATCCTCTCTGAGGTAGACACTCCAGTATGTCGTAACTGAGTGCGAGCTGGTCGTCTCGTTCGCAGGTGTAGATACACTCCAGTGCAACAGACATGAGCTGGTCAGGATCGCTGATGATCTTCTGCTGACACTGAGAAACCCCACACACCCAAACACACACACACAGAAACCAAACCTCTAAATTACTTTAATGATCGCATTCATCTCACTTTTTTTTTTTTTCTTAAAATCATTTGTAATCCATCATGTCATGGCGGAGCAGAGCTGGAACAGAACAAAACACTGTATACCTCACCGACGCAGCAGCGATAGAAAAGAAAACTCAAGCCCAAATACCAACTTACTTTTCGATGAAATGACCTGGATTATATAGATTATATTGAACAAGTTATTAACATGATATATGCGAACATAATGATGAGATGTATTGACTTGGGCGTTAAAAGAAATGTGGCCGTTTATAACGATTACTGCTCACGGCTAGTTCGTAAATTAGTTTGGTATTATCGTTAGTAGTAGTGGTGGTAATAGTAGCAGTGATAGTAGTACTAGTAGTGGTCGTAATACAGTAGTAATGGCAACAACAGAACTAGTAGCAGTAGTGGATGTAGTTATGGTAATAGTAAAAGCGGTAGTGGCAGTAGTTGTGGTAACAGTAGTACTAGTTGTGGTAATAATAGCAGTACTAGTGATCGTATAATTGGAAGAGTTATTGTTGCAAATAGTAATAGTATCAGTAGTCATGGTACTAGCAGCAGTAGTAGTAGTAGAAGTAGTAACGGTAATAACAGAAGTAGCAGTAATGGTGGCATTAGCTGTGTTGTGTTAACAGTAGTACTACTAGTTGTGGTAATAGTAGTCGTACTAGTGATAATAGTCGAAACAGTAGTGGTAGTGGCAGTAGTGGTGGAAGTAGTAACAGTAGTGCTACTAGTGGAACTCGAAGTATTGGTACTAGCAGTGATGGTAACAGAACAAGTATTCGTAGTGGCAGTAGAAGTAGTAGTAGTGGTAGTATTGGATGTAGTTATGGAAATAGGAGAAGTAGTAGTGATAGTGGTAATACTAGAAGTATTGGTTTTGATGGTGGTAGTACAAGTATTTGTAGTGGCAGTAGTATTAGTAGTAGTGGTGTAGTTATGGTAATAGGCGAAGTAGTAGTGGCCGTAATTGTGTGAACAGTAGTAGTACTAGTTGTAATAGTAGTAGTACTAGTGGTAGTGGCAGTTGTTGGGGTGATATTGGTAGCAGCAGCTGAAGTAGTAGTATTGGTGGCAAGTCTCAGTAATGTTGGTAATACTAGCAGTAGTAGTAGAGGTAGTGGTAGTAGTGACGGTAATAGTAGTAGTAGTAATAGTAGTAGTAGTAGTAACAATAGAAGTGGTAATAGTAATAAAAAGAATCACAGTAGCAGTATTAGAATTTGTAATAGAAGTAGTATTAGTGGTGGTGGAGGTGGTGGTAATAGTAGTAACAGAGGTAGTAGAAGTACAGTAGTAGTAGTAGTAGTAATAGCCAAAGTAATAATAGTAGTAATAGTAGAATTCGCAGTAGCAGTAATAGACGTGATATAGAAGTAGTAGTAGTACCAGAACCAGTAATAGTTGTAGCAGCAGTTAAAAAAAGTGTTTGTGTGCTTTTATTTTCTTGTCTGTGTGCTTTTTTAGTGTGTGACCTTGTGAGCCAGTATGAGGAGGCTTTCATTAAAAGAGCCTTCAAAGCATTTCTGTAAGCCACACTGGATGAAATCAGAAGTCACCATAGCAGTAGAAGGTGTGTACAGGACAGCGGAGTGTACAGCTTATAGCCCTACAGGTTCACTGATGCTTATCTGATATTGAAGTGACCAAGTCAAAATAATCTTATTACTGTTCCCATTACTGAGTCCCCTGCCTCACAAACCTAGAGTTACCATGACACCAGATTCGCTCCCAAGTCACTGAATAGAGCTAAAACTTTTTTTTATTTTTGGTCACTGCGTATCTTCTGCTTAATGACTGTAGAAATCCTGAACGCACTGTGCGTGAGAAAATGTAAATCCTTAAAATAAATCTGCTTTGAAATGTCATGTCATTTCTGACAGGGTAGAGAACGGTCATGTACTACGCTTTCACGGGCTGCTATTAGACTCATTATTCTGCCTAGTTGAACAATAAAGATAGACGTGATCACACACAGTCCCGCTTTAAATGCTGTCCTACTTTTCTCAGAGAAAAACTGGTGACAGCTGGTGAGGGTGAATGAGCCTTAACTTTATTACAGATGTAGAAGTGAGTCTGTGTGTGTGTGTGTGTGTGTGTGTGTGTGTGTGTGTGGAAGAGTATCTACTTGGCTGTGTGTGTGTATGGGAGTGTATATAAGAGTCTGTCTGCCTGATTGTGTGTGGGAGAGAGACAGAGAGTGTCTCCTTGGGAGTGTGTATGGGAGTGTGGGCAGTCTCTGCCTGACAGATTTTGTGTGTGTGTGTGTGTGTATAAAGGTCTGTCTGCACAAGTGTGTATGACTGTGTCTGCCTGAGTGTGCGCATATTAGTGTACCTTTGTGTGGGGTTGTCTCTGCTACAGTGTGTTTGAGTGTCTCCCTGTGTGTGTGCATGTGCGCAGGAGTGTGTCTCCCTGTCTATGTGTGTGTGTATGTCCGCCGAAGTGTGTTTCCCTGCGAATATGTGTGCATGTGTGTGTATGTGCACAAAAGTGTGTCTCTGTGTGTGTGGGTGTGTGTGTGTGCACACAGAAGTGTGTCTTCCCGTGCATGTGTACTGTATGTGTGCGTGTGCAAGAGTGTGTCTCCTTGTGTGTTTGTGGGTGTGCAGGAGTGTGTCTCCCCACGTATGTGTGCATGCAGGAGTGCGTCTCCCCACGTATGTGTGCATGCAGGAGTGTATCTCCCCGCGTGTGTGTGCATGCAGGAGTGCGTCTCCCCATGTATGTGTGCATGCAGGAGTCTCTCCCCGCGTGTGTGTGCATGCAGGAGTGTATCTCCCTGTACGTGCGTGCAAGAGTGTGTGTGTGTGTGTGTGTGTATGTCTGCATGTGTCTACCTTTAAAGTGCTACCTGCATGATTCCATGGGGGAGCAGGTTGCACATTCTCTCTTTCAATGTTTAGAGCTAATATTCTCAATGATTGTGTGTTGTGTGTATGTGTGTGTGCACATGTGAGTGTGTGTGAGAGAGTGAGAGAGTGAGAGAGAAAGAAAGAAAGAAAGAAAGAATAAAAGACACTAACCCCTGGTTTGGAATGTTGGAATATTTTAAGTGGGAGCGTCAGATCTTCCTTAGCGAGGGACACCAGGTATTCTCTGAGGAGTCCTGCAGCCGATCCCTCCTTCTGACTCTCACAGCGGTGGAGAAACGGAACCATCCACTGGATTGTGTTCTTCACGTAGAACTCCTTACTTGACTGGGAGGGAAAATTACAAAGAGAGCGAGAGACAAAAAGACAATCATGAGACAATCGTGAGAGCAATCATGAGTAAAGGATTTAACGGTGGTCATGAAACTAACAGGGAATAAGATCGATGTCGAGTGTCCTGCACAGAGCCCTGACTCAACCCCACTGAACACCACTAGTATGAACTGGAACTGGAGTCTCCTTAAGGTCAGAGTCTGATCTCACTAATGCTCTTGGAACTGAATGAATTCACACAAATTCACACAGCCACAATCCAACATCTAGTGGAGAACCTTCCAGAAGAGCAGAGTGCAGTTTATTATAACAACAAATCTAGAAATTGGACAATCGTGTGTGAACGTGTGTGTGTGTTACGGCCAGGGGCGCACAAACTTTCTGCCAAATGAAGATTAGCTTACAAACTCCCAGATCTAACTCCAATAATTAATTCTGACTAAATAAAAAATAAAATAAAAAAATAAAATTTGCATTAAAGAAAAGTAGAAATATAGTATTACAAATATCTTAAACAAAAAAGCGACAAATTGTTCATTTCTACCATTTAAAGTAATTTCGAATGATAACAATAAATATATTTTAAAATAGAAATGAATAGAAAATACCTAATTAAAATATTTTGCTAATAATAGAAAGCTATTCTGAAAAAAAAAAAAACAGCAGGAAAAAAGTGTGTGTGTGTGTGTGTGTGTGTGTGTGTGTGTGTGTGTGTGTGTAAAGAAAGATGAAACAAGCCTGGACTGATCAAGACAGACAGACTGCATACGTTTTTCATAAGTAGGCGGAGCTTGTCAATGTCACTGAGCTGCCGCAGTTCCCTCAGACTGATGCTCAGGTCGTAAGATGTCTCGTACACTAGGGTCTCCATGGTAACCAGGTCATCACCCAGCTGCTCCAGGCCGGGGATTTCCCGCTCTTTTCCCAGACGCACCAGAGACAGTGCACAGTCCACCTACACACATACACACACACACACACACACACACACAGAGATTAAAAATATAAACACTAACAGCAGTATACTGAAACTCACAGCCAACCAGAAGCAGGCTGCTAGAAGACTGACCAATCAGACACCGCACGACAACAAAGAGAGCCAATCAGAATGGGAATAAACTCCCAAGCCACATAGCAACAGGTGAAAATTAGTAGTGGATGAAATTCCTTGATTTAAAACACACGCAGCAACATAATGTCTGAAAATGACGAAAAACCGGTGAACTAAAATCACCTGTCTCCATCTGTTCCACATCCCGACCTGCCAATAATCATCCTTCTACCTGTTGACAGACGGCCAATCGGTATGAGATCTACGTCTACGTGGCTCATACAAATCAGGAAGACTCGCAAATTCATCACGACGAACCTCCTCTTATCGACATTAACAACAAAATACGCTGATCAACACAGTGCTCTGGGATGAAACGCTGAGGGTTACAGGAGTAGCAAACACACGTCTTACTACCCCTGTAGACAACAAAAACCGCAACAGACAGCCAATTACACACACGAATAGACACCTTGATAATTAGAGTGTAGTCAAATAGAAAATATCGATCTACACTTCCGTGTGCGCTGTCTGCTCTGAGGGTTCCAGCAGCTGGAAACAACCACGACGAGACGAACAAACGTTACATCTTTTAATTACAGATAATCTCTTCCTCTTCTTTCGGTACACACAATTAACTACATCCTACCGTGTCTTACGTTTATGTCTGAGGAAAGTAGATTATTTTCAATAGTAATATCAGTATAGAACAGTACAATATTTCAGTATTGTACAGCTGATTGTCCTTTTTTGTGTGGGGCGAGAAGAGAAGAGAATAAAGAAGAAGAGAAGAAAAGAGAAGAAAAGAGATGAGGAACAGAATAAAGGAGAAGAGAAAAGAAGAGAATAAAGGAGAAGAGAAGAAAAGAGGAAAAGAATAAAGGAGAAGAGAAGAGAAGAGAAGAGAAGAGAAGAGAAGAGAAGAGAAGAGAAAAAAAATAAAGGAGAAGAGAAGAGAAGAATAAAGGAGAAGAGAAGAAAAAAGAAGAGAATAAAGGAGAAGAGAAGAGAATAAAGGAGAAGAGAAGAGAATAAAGGAGAAGAGAAGAGAAGAAAAGAGAAGAGAATAAAGGAGAAGAGAAGAGAAAAAGAATAAAGGAGAAGAGAAGAGAAGAGAAGAGAAGAGGAAAAGAAGAGAAGAGAAGAGAAGAGAAGAGAAGAGAGGAGAATAAAGGAGAAATGAAGAGAAAAGAAGAGAATAAAGGAGAAGAGAAGAAAAGAAAATAAAGGAGAATAGAAGAGAATAAAGGAGAGAAGAGAAGAGGAGAATAAAGGAGAAGAGAAGAGAATAAAGGAGTAGAGAAAAGAAGAGAAGAGAAGAGAATAAAGGAGAAGAGAAGAGAAGAGAAGAGAAGAGAAGAGGAAAAGAAGATAAGAGAAGAGAAGAGAAGAGAAGAGAAGAGAAGAGAAGAGAAGAGAAGAGAGGAGAATAAAGGAGAAATGAAGAGAAAAGAAGAGAATAAAGGAGAAGAGAAGAAAAGAAAATAAAGGAGAATAGAAGAGAATAAAGGAGAGAAGAGAAGAGGAGAATAAAGGAGAAGAGGAGAATAAAGGAGAAGAGAAGAGAATAAAGGAGTAGAGAAAAGAAGAGAAGAGAAGAGAATAAAGGAGAAGAGAAGAGAAGAGAAGAGAAGAGAAGAGAAGAGAATAAAGGAGAGAAGAGAAGAGGAGAATAAAGGAGAAGAGAAGAGAATAAAGGAGAAGAGAAAAGAAGAGAAAAGAAGAGAAGAGAAGAGAAGAGAAGAGAAGAGAAGAGAATTTACAGCTACAGACAAACTTAAGACCGGTTTGTACAATAGAAGGTGATGGTGTTGTGCGGAGGGTCGAGTTTGGACGCATTCATCATTTCATTCTGACATCAAGTCGGAGACGACGATTTATCATGAGGAACGTTGAACCACAACAAATTACTTCTTACCATAAAGGAATAAATCGCTCCTTTTTTGTTATACGTCATAGCTTGTGCTTACGACAGTATAAAGTCAAAACCTACTTATTTCCCAACTTGCAGATTCTCTTCCTGCTTCTGAGATCGCAAAGAAACATATAACGTTCAGTTCAGTGTCTGTTTCCGCGCATTTTCACACCACTCGCTAACTAGGATGATTAGTGGTGCATCAAATCGTTGTCATATCGTTACAACATGACGGTTTCTAGACTCTCTCTTCCCCTGACACACAGGAGGAATATCACTCCTATGTTTACTTTATAAAATGAGACTTTATGAGACAAAAAAAAAAAAAACAGGGAAAATGATGCCGCACACGTCACACGATCCCAGCTTCGGTAAAGCGTTTCAGTTCGAATTCAGTGGAAGGATTAGAAATGCCTTATAAATTCAGGTTCAGTTTAAGATAAGAGATCAATATCAGTGGGATAAACTGGTTTATAAAAGACTTCCTTTAACAATTTAGTGTTACTGGGGAAAAGAAACACAGTGACAGAGAAAGAAAGCAGAAGTTTTTGCATTCTCTTCTTCTTTTAATTCAGGGAAAACCTTGTTTAAAGGGTATAGAGAAGTGTAAAAAATTAAGCGAGGTCTGCTTTAACAAGCTCAGACTTCATTAACATCAGCTCTCCCAGCAGCGAGCCAGACAGGAGTGCGAGCTCAGATAAGGTCCTCCACGAGCGCCGTTTTTTTTTAACACGAGTCCATTTGCACAATGACTTCTAGAAATCGACGTGAGAACAGAAAGTCCTCCGTGTTGGATTACCTCCTGGAGCCTTCTTTTAATTTCCGCTTAAGCCAAAAAAGTGGCAGAAGAGCAGATTTTGTTGTTTGGGTGTGAACGAAAAAAAGTCTTTAGCCTGAACCTTGTTCGTATTAATGAACGTCTTATGAGTTATATTCGGGTGCTATCAGCTATCTTGAGTACTGGAAAGGCACCAGTCAGTGATTAGTGTGACAGTATGGTAAGGATGGATGTGTGTGTGTGTGTGTGTACCTGGCGTGAGTTGTGCTCGATCTCCTGGGCTCTGCTCAAGTACCAGTCCGTAAGGAGTGTGATGGATGGACTGGGGGTGCAAAATCTCTCCAACTCTGGCTGCTCATCATACAGGAAATGAGGATCATCCACAATACATGGCTCAATCGCAGCCCTACACACACACACACACACACACACACACACAAAAGCATAGCATCTATTATTATTTCCCTTCACATTTCCCATTAAAATCATCAAGTCGTGCCAAACCCCCACCTGCATTGTGGATCTTCACACCAGTCCAAATCTCTGTGCCTCTGTTCGTCCCAAGGAATAAACACCACGCTGGACATCTCATCCTTACTAAAAAAGTGAGAAAAACATGCATTCAGAACCTAATTTTCCAAATAAGCTTGGCTAAAATGACTTCCCAGAAGAGTCGGAGTGCTGCTCAGTGAGCCAAATGCTTGTGACAACTTGCACCGTTTTGCTTTTTTAACAGCACGCTGCCTTGCTGGCGGCACGGAACAGCCAAACAACAGCCTGCCAAGTCCGCTTGCTCCCAACTGACGAACGTGTCAGAAACGCCACCAGCAGCTGGTGATGCGATTATTAGACACAAGAAGACTTTCCAAGTGCTTGCTGCTCAGTTTATCTCTTTATTTTGAAACCAAATTTTCTCTCAGCCGTTTCGTCCCCCGATAGGTGGGTCTAATGAAAGCTAGCAATCTGGACTGGTGAAAGCTAACGCATGCGTCCTCCAAAAACAAAGGCGACGTCAGACGATGCAAAGTTGGTCCTTATTTGCTGTTATAATAACCTCCTCCACTCTGCTCTTCTGGAATGATCTCAACTAGATGTTGGCTTTGTGGGGATTCATTTAGCTACAAGAGCATTAGCGAGATCAGACTGATGTTGGGATGTTGGGAAGTCAAGGATCTGTGCAAGACATCCGTGTTCTTTAACTTTCTCCAACCTTCATGTATTCATGGAGCTGCTTCGTGCACAGGAACATCGTCATGCTGGAATAAGGTTTGTAAAGGTCAACGTTACAGAGCTTTGAGAGATCATTAGTGATCTACGTCACTATGGAAATAAGAATTAGTCAGATAAATCATCAACAAACTGGAGGAGTTCGCCTGCATGGATGGCATTCACCATGAGAACAGTACTGGCTCTGTTCTGCTGTAGGGAGCATTTAGCTGGCAAGGCCTGGCCTCGCTTGTCCACTTCCACTGAAGAGTCACGACAAATCAATATAAAGTCTGAGGAAACATTTCTAACCTGATGGGAGTCCAGCATGAAGGGTTGATGAGTATATTGATGAGTGTAAATTATACTCTATGGCTTTCACTGTCAGAGCTTGAGCAAAGTGAACACTTAGGGGATTTTAGAGCGGCGCGTGAGACGGTGCTGTCCGACGTCACCGTTAAAGCACAGAGAGAAGGAATATTTCTTGCTTCAAAGCTCTAGAACAGGTGTCTGGTGACTTTTCGGCCTAATATTCTTACGTTTTATTCATCCGTTAAACCAAGTTCCACAGATTTGTATGACGTGTATGTGTAGCTAAAGAAAATATTCCAAAGGCGTTAAGAGTAATTTTGATGGATTTAAAGTTCGGAACAAGGAAACCTTCTACCTTTATCCTAATCTAAACACTTTTAAGCATGAGCAAGAAATTATAATGTAATAGCAAATACAAACCCTGCCAGACTGGTTGAAAATGACACGGTGTTCAACAGAAAGCTGTCGAAGTTCTGGAGTAAAATTGGTGAAAGCTTCATTCTGCAGTCTCTAAAGAACAGCTATTTGGCCTATTCATTAAAACCCCAGCTAAAAAAAAAAAAAAAAAAAAACGACTCTGTGTACAATTTTAAGAAATTTCTCCATTTTTTTTATTGCATAAATGGAACAAAATAGCCCCGATGACAGGAAGTTACCGACTGGAACAAATGATTCCTTCCTGCTATTGTAAGAACGTAGTACAGAAAGTAATACAGATGATGCCACATTCAATACACTAATGGTGTTATATTTTTCTATATCGTTCACACGCCTCCGCTCTGAGCTCAGCGTAACTAACCAAGTGCAGTTGTAGGTCCAGATCCTGAGGACAAAATTCAATAATGAATCCCAGTCTTTCAAAGACACGGATTGCCATTCACCTTCATAATTACACTGTAATGAAGAATTTGAATAAAAAAAAAAAAAAAAAGTCTTCTGGATTGAAGAAAAGGGATTATTTCTATTCTGGTCAGAAAGACAGTGATCATTGATTCAGAGACTTAATTACAAGAAAATAATCTCTTTCTTCTTTTTTAACTCGGCTCGAAGGAAAGACATTTACATACACGCATGCACACGGAATCAATACGGCTGAGTTATTCTGCTCATGTTCTCTGTAATCTACAACAGCATGGCCTGGGCTGGAGGAAGAAAAGATCTGCATAGCTACGAAAGTGTCTGGCTTCCTGAGCGCTTATACAGTATGTCTGAATCATCTAGATGTCCATCACGGTACCTGTCTCGCTGCTGCTTATTGGTGTTTATTTCTGTCTCACTGCTTCTTCAGATTTTTTAATAATGGCTCACAGCTTCTTTCTCGGTCCTTCTGGAGACATCCGTCTGTCTCAGTGACTTTGTAGACATTTGACCATCTCGCTGTTCTGTAGCCGTCGTTCTTACTGTTCTGTAGACACCAGTCTTGCTGCTTCTTTCAAAATCAGTCCTTCTCGCTGCTTCTGTAGACGTCTTTATGATTCTCAATGTCTTGTCTCGCTGCTTTGGTAGACGTTGGACTCGCTGCTTCAGTAGACATCTGTCTTACAGCTTCTGTACATGCCCGTCTCATTGCTTCACTGCTACTGTAGACATGTCTTACTGCCCATAGAGCCACCTGTCTCTAGCTGTCCATCTCATTGCTCACATACTGATCCATTATCCTACACACTACTTCTGTCTTACTAACAGTCTGTCTCACTCTAGCTGCCTATTTTACTGTTTCTTTTATTGCCCATTCAGGTGACCATTTTGCTGCCCATTTAGCCATCTGTCTCAATGTCCAACTATCTGTCTCAATGTCTCCATCTGTCTCAATGTCTCTGTCCGTCTGTCCGTCCATCCAGCCTTCCTTCACTTCAAGTCCATCATTATGTCTTAATTTCCGTAGTTTTCTGTTACACGAGTAAAACTTTGGATGCTTGTTTATGACTATCCAAGATGACATAGTTACTTTTTTCCTAATTAAATCCTGTGCAGGTGATCATAAAATCCTCAAACATATTGAAAAGACTTCATTTCGCCTCAGTTTTCTCAGTGGCAGATGGCGGGAGACCTGCCGTTTTGCCTGCGAGAAAAACCACGGCGCAGTTAAACCCTCTCAGACCTGCAGAAATGAGAAAGTGGCCTCCAGCTGTTGAGCCATGATGGATGCTTACTACTAAGGCAACTGACCTCCAGGGAAAGAGAGAGAGAGAGAGAGAGAGAGAGAGAGAGAGAAAAACAGAGGGAGAAAATGGGAGGCCGCCACACTCGATGCGCCCTAAATCTTCCACCACCCTCATTACGAAGACGGTAGGGGGAAAAGACAGATGCACCCTCTTTTTTTTTTCTCCTCTACACACACATACACACAAAACACCTCCCAAATACAACCTCAGGCTGTCTCCTAAATCCACACCACCAGCATTTAACGATGTCTTATGCAGCTTTATATCAAAAGAAAGCGGCGCGCAAACGCAAAACGCTGGAGCGTGAACCTGGGCTTTATTGCTACGTCTGCTTTGACGTCGAGTGTAAATTTAGGAAGTGCAATTCCACACGTCAGGTTTCAATACTGTAACTGGAGGGTGTCAGTGCATACGCAGACACACTGCATATTTCTAGAGGTGACACGACAACTTCATCACAAGTTAATGCCAAGAAGTGTTATAGGTTAGACCGAGCCTCACGCTGTGCACTTCGGATGCTTATACTGTATAACGTGAAGAGGTTTGTCGGGAAAACGTGGCACTCTTTCGACAAGGGTTCAGTCCTGAGCTGTGCCACGTGATTAGACAATAAGATGATCCCTTAATTACTAACCTAAATTGATCAAATTATATAAGGAAGATCCTCTAACCAGTGATAGACCAGTGATTAAAGCAAAGGACTACATGAGACTACATAAGAGTCCATGAGAGCAAGAACACACAGTGGAAAGTGCTATGTGTCTTCTTTCGCATGCGTGAGCTCACAGACACCCATGATTGGCTAGTTCGCTGTGATTGACAGGTGAAGAGACGGAATGCCCCGTCTAACCCAGAGCGCATGAGAAATTTTCCCATAGATGAGGCGAACATGCTTCAGATGCACATTTTCCAGAATTTTCCACAAACTTATCATTAAAGCAAGCAGAAAAATGGATTGCACTGATTCGTGCACATCCATGACCCTGGATGTTCCTTATACCTGAACTTTAGGTTTTATAACCAGCTCTAGATCGTATTTCTTTGAACCAGCAGCATTCACTAGAGCACATGCGAAAAGATTTTCAACACAAAAGCATACAATGATAGTCATTTTTTTGCAAACGGGTTCGAACGCTGGGGCAAAGTGTGTTAGACAGCCATGGAAACCAAAGCAGGAATGTTTTGGTTCAGATTCCTCCCAAAGCATTTGTATGCGCGCGTGCGCGCGCGTGTGTGTGTGTATGTGTGTGTGTGTGTGTGTGTGTGTGTGTGTGTGTGATTTGTACCAGGCCTCAGGCAGCAGAGCTGTGTACTCATGTGGAGAGGTGGTTTCTGGGAAATTGCACAGGATGGCTAGTCGATGCTGGAGCAACTCTGAGCCATGATAAGTGAAGAGAATATCCAGCGCTTGAACGTTACTCTCCTAGGAGAAAGAAAGCGAGAGAGAGAGAGAGAGAGAGAGGGAGAGAGGGAGAGTAATAAATGAATAATTAATACGAGTCAAATTCATGGCTGTGTCCATTTTCCCCTGCAGCTATTTCACCACTAATAGTCTTTGTAAGTAGCCATATTTCAGCCAGACTTAAAAATACTTTCACGGTATAACGGAAAATCCCATATTTTAGACAATATGCACACAATGAGGTTACACCATTATGTATAATTCTCTCTCTCTCTCTCTCTCTTTCTCTCTCACACACACAAGAGAGAAGAAGAAAAGATGTGAGCTTTACCCTGGCGTAGGTCCTCGCTGACAGCACGATATTCTGACTGCGGAACTTCTTGAAGAATTCTGAGTCGTACCTCTCCTCTGCTGCATGGGGGCCGCCCAAAATCTCCTACACACACATACAGACACACTTTGATTAAATCCTCTGAATAACCACTAGTAATATGTATCTCTTCGTTATCACCTGACACGATTGTCAATCAACCTTCTTGTTATTTTCTTACCTCAAGTGCCTTTGTTTATGCTTTAAGTGCCTTTGTTTTGTCTGGTTTTAGCACGTTTATCATGTTGCCTTGTGGAGTGATGGGATCGTGTTCCTGTCTTTTACTGTGGAGTTTATGAGCCGATTACAGCATCTTACCTTTTACACACGTTTTGTTTTGTACTTTGTTATTTTTTAGATTGAATCTGGCGCTCTTATTTTCTCTTGAATTCATTTACTGTTCGAAATGCGCTTTACAAAACAAATATCGTCTGACTTTACACCACAGCTTTTAGTGTATATTTCGTCTGAGAGTGAGCGAGTGCGTGAGTGAGAGTCGTGTAACTCCATCCATTAATACACCCTCATAAATCACTTGCGATGAACACTGAATTATTTTCCAATAACAGCAGTGATTTTAGGGGGCCAAGCACCAAAGGTGTATAGGCACCTTATTGTTATTATAACTCTTCTTTATCTTCTGGCACCAGTGTCTATGGCAGCCCACAGAACCATCCAATATAAAGACTGTGAAATTCTGCACATTGATTACAGAGGGTTTAACAAACATTCTCACCAAATTTGGTCCAAGTCCTGCCAATGCTGTAGCACCACTACCAAATTTGTAATCCATGCCCTATGATTTAAATGCCTGCTGAACTGGATTTTTCAGCATCTTGGAATTTTTTTCGCTATTCCTCCTATAAAATGTGTCTAAGTTTCGTCTAATTAGCAACAAATTTGGTGCAAGTCATCTCCAGTGTAAGCTCCACAAAAGTTATCAAAAGCATTTTTGATGCTCTAAATGGTTTGTCCAAAATGGGCGGACGATTCTGACGGTGAAGACGCTACCAGTAGGTGAGTCTGTAGCTTAGCAACAACTTTGTACAGCGATGCAAAGATTTTGTAGGCATCTACTGGAGCATGCAACAAAGTTTGTGCCAGTGCCTGTTGGTCAAAGGTTCTAAAAGTTAAAAGTTTTAATGTACTATAAATTTAACCACCATTTTTGCTACTTTTCCTTCAAATTTTGTCCAATTTTCACCAACGTGGCTAACATCATAGCAACAGAAAGCGCCAATCGTCATTCTTCCATTTGTTTGTTAACATCTTCCCCGATACCTTAAAGAATTCCGTCACTGACTGCGGACAAAACACATCATAAACCATGAGTGAAACCGCAAATCATTTTAAACATTGTTTTAAATAGGGCTGGTAATTTAACGCGTTAATTATATTAATTAATTATGAGAAAAAATAACGCATTAATATTTTTAACGCATTTAACGCGCCCCGCCCCTCCCCACACCTGTACCAACGACTACACATCTTGCAATAAGCTGTAGTGGCGAGTTAGTCAAGCATGATGCCAAATGACACAGATCTGCCTGGCTTTCTGAAGGGCAAATTTAAATTCAAAACTCTTTCCAATGGAGCCACTGATAAAACCAAAGTACTTTGCGTTCTCCGCAAAAAGGAATTTGCCTACCATCGAAGTAGTTCTAGCATGAAATACCACCTGAACTCAAAACATATTGCTGGCTCTGCAGTTAGCACAACCCCGGATGCTGCAGGCAAGCTCCGCCAAACCACGCTGACTGAAAATCTCTTCCGATACAAGCTACACACTACCGGCAAGACGTACAGTACTTTCGAGAATAAATCAGCTGTATGGCACCGAAAATCTATCAAAACAGGAAAAATTGACTCAATCACAATATGTTGCTCTGACCGGAGACCACTGGACTTCAATCAGTAATCACAACTATCTAGGTGTTACCTGGACACTTCAGTCCTTCGCGTTAACGGTACTTAAAACAGAGACACGGCATTATTCTGATGCATGTGCCGAACAGTTCCTAACGGTGGCAGACAAGTGGAACATTACAGAAAAACTGACCACTATCGGAACGGACAACGCTCGAAATATGGTTGCAGCAGCAAGAAAACTTCCGTTTGATCACATCCCCGGTGCCGCGCACATATTGCAGAGGACCATTACTGTTTGCCTTTGGACAGTGGATTTGTTGATGCATTGACAAAGTGTCGCAAAATTGTAGGACATTTTAAGCACAGCCCTGCTAACACAGAGGAGCTACATCAGCAACAAACAGCAATCGGACAACAAAGAGAGCAACTGATACAGGACGTTTCAACGAGGTGGAACTCATCACTCGATATGATCACACGTCTCTTACAGAATGAAGAGGCTGTTAAGGCTACTTTGCCTAAGTGAAGCCTAAGTGATAGGCCATTGTAGCCTAAGTGATAAGCTTGTATTCAATAATAAAAAAAAATGTTATGACCATTGTAGCCTAAGTGATAGGCTTGTGTTAAATAAAAAAACTGCTATTTGTTATATTGGTTCGATCTTCCTCGAACACAATCATTTTAAATGACATTTTGCAAGAAATTCTCAACTAATATTTATGTGTAATTAAATGCGATTAATTAGATTAATTAATCGCCACATCATGTAATTAATTAGATTAAAATTTTTAATCGCTTACCAGCCCTAGTTTTAAACAATTCACAGTTACAATTAAAGGTTATGGAAATCAACTTTGTTCCTGTTATAACTTCAATTATATCCTCTAACCTCTCTTCTTTTGTCTTTACAGTCATGAAAGAGAACAAAAAGCAGCAAGGATGTTAAAAGAGACCTGACAGAAACACGATAGACTCTTGTTTAATACAATAAAATTTTAAATAAATCTCTCCTCCAAGAAAACTTTACCAGATCAACAATTACACTTTAAAAAAAAAAATCTGTTAGTGAGCCATAAAAGTAAGCTGTGTAGGTTGTTACTATAAAAACCACAGATAACATTAGAAACAATGCATTAGCATGAACTTTTGCAGCTGTAACCACTGTGAGTGAGAATGAACCCAACACCTACTGAGCAATTTGAGTATCCAAGCATCCAAGAATGTTTACCTAACATTTTTACCCCATCACATACTAACCCAAGACCATCTTTTCAGTTGAAAATACTCATAATAGCACAGAAAAGGATTCTAGATTATAGACTCAGGTTTCTCAAAGAGAGAAAACATCTAATTCTTTTCTTCTAATATGTTGGAGTCTGAGCTGATGCCAGGGGGCTGGGGTCAAATCTCAAAGCATTCTGCATGCCTCGCAATTGAGGAAAAAAAGTGATTAAAAATCGCTGATGATTATCTCAAACCGAGCAGTTCGACAACGGGCTAATTTTCTCATCACAGCAACTCGAGTGATTATTCAATAGACTACATGAATGCTTGCAATTAAAAATGAACATTAACAGTTAGAAGGATTTTAAGCTTTATTTGGAAAAGAGAAAAAACACAGATTGGTGATGCTTGAGGGAAAAACAAAAAACAAACAATAATTCAGTCCACAGACTTGAGAGATGACTAGCACGGTCACAGCGATGGTAGTTAAAGTTAATGTGTCATTACAATACCATGGTTAAGACCAACAGGAACGAATGACACAAATTAGCATCTGTTTAATGAGACAGACTTTTCAAAGTTGCAGTTAAGTTTCAAATACAAAGACTAAACTTAATGCGCTTCATAACTACTTTCTAAATCCCACCTCCCGATAAATTTAGCAATCACTTGGACAGTGACGTCAGTTCCATATTAGCAATGTTAGTAAAACAGCATATTATCACATCATAAACATCTCCAAAGTGTGTGATGTTCTCTCTCTCCTGCTGCCGACGTGCATGTCTCAATCGGCTCTCTAGATCCCTAGGTGGTGAATCAGTCTAGGGTTTACGTGTGCTGGAGCACTCCTAAGGACTCTGGATCAATTCATACTGAGACAGTGATGACTCTGGTGAGTCTGGCGCCGTTCTAATTTCCTCATCTGTTCTGAGAGCTAAGCAGGGTCATGTAAGAAATTACAGATTGTATGCACCCAGATTCCACTCCGAGATACACAACGGAACGAGATCATTCTTAAAAGTTTCGGCTTAAGTATCATAAGGTAATACGTTCAGAACTCTAAATGAATAAACTTGATTAAATCGTTAGTATGGGAGCAGCAGCAGGACATCAAGGACCGTCAATAAACAAAGGGTATGTGATCATGATTGCCATTTAAAGTAACCCTTTTTGTGATAACTGTAACAATACCAAGCCAAGGTGTACTGTACGTGACCATGATTAACATTTAAAGACATCTGGCTAGACAACAATGTGTATCCCAGTCATTTGGGAGACACTCAGTTCTTACGCCCAATACACATTTAAAGGGAAACGCCATTTGAACTACAAAGAGGGAAAACAGTATAAAAAGCTTGAGCAGGATTTGTCCCGTGTTCTTACTGACTCCGATGAACCCAAAGTACTTCCTGTGTTTTGTCACTGCTACGTTGGAATACACTTCTTGTTCTTCATTAAGATCTTCACCCTCATCCTTTTATTTTCTTACATTTTTATTTCTTACAGTCATTAGTATGTATCCTAATAAAGTGGCCGGTGGGTGTATATCTGAAAGACATGGTGATTATGTATCACGCTATGCCAATATTATGCTTGTTTTTTTTTGTTCTTAAGTATAATTATAATGTGTAGTGTCGTGACGGTGTTAGATTACACCTTAACAAATTCCCTAACATATGCTGTAGCCATGGTAACAGCTGTGGAGGATCAAGTCCTTTGTTGTTTGAGAGCACGTTGCACTATTCAGAGTCAAATCCTTCAGCACCTCCACACAGCACTATTGCAGTGCTATAAGATCCTGATGTAGATTTATCAGGAATAGCTTTATGGAAGTTACGTAACTTCACACAATATGTGATATTTAATATTTTTAACAAACAGTTTAAAACAAACATTTAAAAAAAAACCCTGATACATTAACTTTAAGAAATTATGTAGTCTAGCAGTGATGACTGAGTGTTGAGTGATGATAAAGTGCTGTGTTAAGTGACGGTGTCTTTATTCTCACCTCATAT
>NC_083471.1:6645932-6665932 GCF_030014155.1 Tachysurus vachellii | reverse complement strand
TAACACGTGTGTGTGTGTGTGTGTGTTAAATGGACGTTAATAGAGTTTTTCTACTGCAGACTACACAGAATAACAATAAACGGCCCAAACAGATGGGGTTTGTCTGAGCCACAACACTGACATCACTGACACCGAATGACTTTAACACCCCTTTTAAACCCAACCTGCTGGAATTAAAGATTCTTTGTTAAGCGATTAAATTTCCTGTATAAATGATACTAACTAAAAACCTAAAGGCTAGCACAGGTTGTTTGTGCTGTAGGCTGCAATCTAGTGAACTTCTAGCAGGAACAGGTCATAAAAAAATGAATGCAAAAATGAAATAAATGTTTCTGAACGACTCCAATTGGGGAGTGACGTGATGTGAGGAAGCTTCGAGTTTATTTGATGTACGTGTATAACATGCTTAGTCTGTTTTGATGTGTTGAGTGTTCAGTGATGACACAGTGTTGTGTTGAGTGTTGATACAGTGTTGTGTTGAGTGTTGAGTGATGATACAGTGTTGTGTTGAGTGTTGAGTGATGACACAGTGTTGTGTTGAGTGTTGATACAGTGTTGTGTTGAGTGTTGAGTGATGATACAGTGTTGTGTTGAGTGTTGAGTGATGACACAGTGTTGTGTTGAGTGTTGATACAGTGTTGTGTTGAGTGTTGAGTGATGATACAGTGTTGTGTTGAGTGTGGAGTGATGACACAGTGTTGTGTTGAGTGTTGATACAGTGTTGTGTTGAGTGTTGAGTGATGATACAGTGTTGTGTTGAGTGTGGAGTGATGACACAGTGTTGTGTTGAGTGTTGATACAGTGTTGTGTTGAGTGTTGAGTGATGATACAGTGTTGTGTTGAGTGTGGAGTGATGACACAGTGTTGTGTTGTGTTGATACAGTGTTGTGTTGAGTGTTGAGTGATGATACAGTGTTGTGTTGAGTGTGGAGTGATGACACAGTGTTGTGCTGAGTGTTGACACAGTGTTGTGTTATGTGTTATCACTCAACACTGTGTCATCACTTAACACTGTGTACAACACAACACTGAACACAACACAAGACTGTGTTGTCACTCAACACTGAACACAACACCGTGTCACTCAACACTATCATCACTCAACACAACACTGTGTCATCACTCAACACTATCATCACTCAACACAACACTGTGTTTGTGCAAACACTATATATATTCTGCCGCTACGTCATCCAGAGAGACACAAGCATCTCTGAAACAGAGCGGAATCCCATAGAGGCAGAAATGCTATAAATTGGCACATTAGTAACATACAGATGTTCGAGCATCTCTAATATGATCGGTCATGAACGTAATCCCTACACGATATAGCCTCAAATATCTTAAAGATGCCCTGCCACACGGATTTCACTACTTTTGTGGTAATGTCTGAAGTTTTTCAAGCCATTCTAGTGTGGTATAGAAATCCTGCAGGAAGACTCAGCTCGATTTGAGCCAGTTCTCATGAATATTCAAATGAGCTATGCTGCTTGGCTCCGATTGGCTAACCGCTAGGATACGAGCGCATGACTATTCATTCACCCAGCGCAATAAGTAGCCTAGGCTAGAGGAAATTTGTTTACAATCACCTTGAATTGCGGCAGAACGGCTTCTTCACAAGCCCGTTGACGTTCAGCCGTCCTTGCTGTATAGGAAACTCACTGAGCTACACGAATTCTGGGGGCGCGGTCTCAAGTGGGAGAGCTCATGAATAGTAATGAGCTCGATCATTACTACGTCACTCTGAGCAGCTTTTCCAACTGACCTGATTTCTCCGCTTATTTGTTTTAAGTGGCTAGAACTGACCGGGGAGGTAACAGTTCGTTTTCACATTCAGGACACAACACAAACAAATATGGACCTAACACATATCAAAAAATACAAGTAAAAACGGTTTTGTGTGGAAGGGCACCTTTAACATAGGGACGGAGTGAAGGCTTTTAATAGAGCAGTGTTAAGCCCCGCCTCCTCTCTAAGATAAAAGATGTTGTATTTTCCTTACTCTGTGTTGCTCTGAGATTTCTCCTGAATCACTCTGAAGATAAGGTTCCTAGTTAGGAGCTCTCTGAGATCATTCTTAGAGTTTTTATGAATACAGGCTCAGGTTTTAGTTTTGGATCCCGTCCCTTGTGCTGCTCCACTGAGAATCCTGACACGGTGGACCTCTGTGAGGTGCAAAATAACTACAAAAGGGAATAAATCACTAAAACCAAACACCAGCTTGTGTCCGTAAGATTAAGTCCTTATTTACCAGGTCGTATTACCTGGTACGGCGTAGTACGGTGCCACTAATCTGTACTGTAAAGGTTTAATAAACCATGAATTTGCATATTGATTATGTCTGTGAAAAAGCTGAAAGATGCAATTCTCAGTCGGGATGCTGTTATTAAATCAGCACTTTTTGTCAGGTGTTATCAAGTATGCACATGCAGATCTTTAGTAAATCAGGGATTGTTTATAATAGCACATGATAAGACACTGTAGACATGCATGAAGACACACACACACACACACACACACACACACACGTACGCAGCAGGAGTGGAATTGGACGGCTGCTGGGACGGAGCTGTAATTAAGTGGTTGCAGTTCATGAGGCTGTGTGAGGCGAGACATTAGGGAGCGTGTTAAGCGTCTGGAGCACGTTATGGGCTGAAAAATCGTACAAGCATTGCAGTGTGTAAACAAGACTTCTCTGATTAGTAGTGTTTACACGGCCGGCTTTTCCTTCTTCTTCCACTCCTGTGTGTGTGTGTGTGTGTGTGTGTGTGTGTGTGTGTGTGTGTGTGTGTGTGTGTCTTCCTTTTCTTTTAGGCTCAAGGTTCAGAGTATAACTAAAGTCATGCAGATTAGAAGGAAATATAAAGGACTTTAATTTTACCCTCCACGTCTCCCCCCCATTTAGGACCTAATCTCTCTCTCTCGCTGTCCCTCTCGTCCTCTCTCTCTCTTCATCTCTCTCTCTCGCTGTCCCTCTCATTTTCTCTCTCTCTCATGTGCTCAGCCTCTCTCTCCTCTCTCATGTGCTCAGCCTCTCTGTCTCTCTCTCTCTCGTGTTCAGCCTCCCTCTCTCTCTCGTGTGCTCAGCCTCTCTCTCTCTCTCTCTCTCTCTCTCTCTCTCTCTCTCTCGTGTGCTCAGCCTCTCTCGCTCTCTCTCTCTCGTGTGCTCAGCCTCTCTCTCTCTCTCTCTCTCTCTCTCTCTCTCTCATGTGCTCAGCCTCTCTGTCTCTCTCGCTCTCTCGTGTTCAGCCTCCCTCTCTCTCTCGTGTGCTCAGCCTCTCTCTCTCTCTCTCTCTCTCTCTCTCTCTCTCTCTCTCTCTCTCTCTCTCGTGTGCTCAGCCTCTCTCGCTCTCTCTCTCTCGTGTGCTCAGCCTCTCTCTCTCTCTCTCGTGTGCTCAGCGTCTCTCTCTCTCTCTCTCTCTCTCTCTCTCTCTCTCGTGTGCTCAGCCTCTCTCTCTCTCTCATGTGCTCAGCCTCTCTCTCTCTCTCTCTCTCTCTCTCTCATGTGCTCAGTCTCTCTCTCTCTCTCTCTCTCTCTCTCTCTCTCTCTCGTGTGCTCAGCCTCTCTCTCTCTCTGTCTCTTTCTCTCTCTCTCGTGTGCTCAGCCTCTCTCTCTCTCTCTCTCTCTCTCTGTCTCTTTCTCTCTCTCATATGCTCAGCCTCTCTCTCTCTCTCTGTCTCTCTCGTGCTCAGCCTCTCTCTCTCTCTCTCTCTCTCTCTCTCTCTCTCTCTCTCTCTCATGTGCTCAGCCTCTCTCTCTCACTCTGTCTCTCTCTCTCTCTATATATATTATGTGCTTGCCCTCTCTTTCTCTCGCCTTCTCTCTTGCGTTCGCCCGCTCTCTCTTTCTCTCCTCCATTTAGTACTGATATTACTGCCTCTCTCCCTCTCTCTCTCTCTCTCTCTCTCTCTCTCTTCCATTTAGTACTGATATTACTGCCTCTCTCGAGACGCACCTTCCACCACCAAGGTGTATGTGTGTCTGTGTTCAGGTGTATTAGAAAAAAACTCACTTGCTGAAATCTACTTTCTGAAGCAGATCCTGTCTTTTCTTTGCTTCTCTCTGTCGCTTTCTCTCCATTTCTTCTTCCACCGAGTGGAAATCCTCATACGGAGCATCATCCATGTCCACGTCGCCCGGTAAGATAAACCTAACCAGGAAGACGAAGAGGAAGAAGAAAAACGTTCTCCATGGTTAATCAGTTCACCTTTCTTCTAACGGTTTTTATACAAATCCACAAATCTGTAACAGCAGAATCATATAAAGTTATTCGATAATATAGAAACGGCGGAGGTGCAAAACTCCTAACTGCGGTATTAACTGAAATAACCTCATATTATTTGAGAGGAACTACAAGCGTTTCACTGCGTCGTACTGAGTGTGCTTGGGTCTGAGACACGACGTTAGAAATTCTTTTTTCTGATTGACTTGATGACAATAACTCGCTCCGTCTCTGTATTACTGATGCCACCTTCCCTGTGTTCTAGTTCTGCAGTAAACAGCTAGAAGTAAACATCAAGAAAACGTACCTAGGATCAATTAAATCAACTCGAGGATCTTTTACCGCTGTGTTTTTTAGAGATTTTCACATGAATGCGTATATTTTATTCCCAAGACTCGTGAACAAACACGTGGACTTGCTAAGGATGTTTGGAGTAAGCAATGACATCTTGTATACATGTGGATAATATATATATATACACACACACACACACACACACACAGTGTTACAGATTAAACTCTAATAGTTTATGATTCCATATTTTTTCCAGGACTATGCGGTGGCCATCATCGATTCGGACAAGACTGGGTTTATAATAAAACAAAATCTGTCGCAATTTTGTGTTTCCGTTCTTTCACAATTCTGATCTCGAGAGACTCGAGGCTGAAGAACGGCTACACTGATGACGCGCTACAATCCGAGCGGTACGTGTGTCTAGAGACTCTGTTGTTAAGCCCGGTGCATTGTGGGTATATTAGAAATGTTAGCACGTGAATAAGTGGATTAGATCACTGATTTTTAATTTAAACCTTGATTGAATGTGTGTGTGTTTGGATTGGGGAGGGCGTGTTAGAACACCTGCACACACACACACCTGCCTCCATCCTCCCTGTTGCCAATGGCGATAAGGGCCTCCAGGTCGGTTCCTTTCAAGCCGTACTCTAAGAGTTCCTTGGCAGCGTCTACGTTCTCTGGAACCCTTTCTACACACTCGTGTAGCACCCAGGACCGCTTTTTTATCTTGCTCTGAAAAGACACACACACACACACACACACACACATCATATACAGCACAGTATACACTGTTTTTTTTGTTAAAATAAATAAAATGTCCAGAAAAAGTTCTAGGTTCATAGAAGTGTGCAGTTTCGGGAAAATAATCATCAGGGTGTGGTGTTGAAGCTAACGCCGTTAACTTCGTTTACGCAAAGTGGGTCCTGAAACGTTTTATTCCTCTTATGATACAGCAATCTGTTACTGCTAGGAAATCTAGGAATAACATGTCAAGACTTTTCAGCAGTTTATAGTTGTAACCACTTACGTTTCCTGTACATGTCCCTGTCTTTAAGAGAAAAAAATAAGAAAAAAGATATAAAAAAGATATATTGAGAAAATGGCACGTGATTTGAATTACATCATAGCACTACTGACCAATCAGGTTTGAGATCTGGATGCTACAGTGTGTAACTTACTCACACATGTGGACTCTTACCAGATAGTCCTGTATAGAGGCGATGCTCACAGACGACTTCCTCCACTGTCTCTGATAGACCAGATCCGAGTCCAGACCGTAGACGTGAGCCAAAGACAAAGCTTCCCCGTATTCCTCATTATCAATCTGCATGCTCAGGGCAAAGGGCAAAGGGGAGGGAAAAACAGACAGGGTGGGAGGGGGGGATTGAGATGGAGGGGGGATAGAGATGGGGAGACAGAGAGACAGAGTGGGAGAGGGTTTTAGAGAGAGAGAGAGAGAGAGAGAGAGAGAGAGGGGAAATGGGAGAGAGGAGGGGGGGCAGAGAGTTGAGGAGGTGGGGGGATCGTGAGAGAGAGAGAGAGAGAGAGAGAGAGAGAGAGGTTAGATGCCTCTGCTTAGCTCCCATGGCTCCTCATTATGTCTGTGTGTCGTAAACAAAGCATTATCGCCTCTGTTCGTCCAGCCACAATGAAAGCTTCTGCTCTCACAAATCACTGTGGGGACCGAAACCACAGAGGCTTTCAATATTCACAGGCCACTCGACATCCTGTTCGACTCTGAAGCTGTCCTGTAGTGCGTTAATGGGGCTGCGCGTGTTCTGATCGGCTTCGATGAGCTACGCCGAGCTCGTTGCGCCGTGCTGACTGGACCACTAACGAGGCCAGCGGGTCGAGGGTGGTGGTGTCTTTCACCCACCTCTTTAAATACTAATTATCAGTTTTCACTTAACCTGAAGTGAAACAGCAGATACAAACAAAAGAAACTAAGGAATATCGTATCGGTCTATAGTTGCTCGGAGGAATATATTATATCCAACTATCCATTATCATCATACTCAAAAAAAAAAAAAAATATATATATATATATATATATATATATATATATATATATATATATATATATATATATATATATATATATAATATATATGAATAATATACAAATTCACACCCCACACCTGCCCACCTCACCTTCCTCAGGTAGAGCTCCTCAGGTGTGGTAGACCTCAGGCTGAGCAGTCTGTAGTTTTTCAGGACGGTGCGTGGCCTCTTCCTGGGAGGAGCGAATCGCTCCATTTCGGTCACGTAATACAGGCCCTGCTTTACATAACCGAAATAACGCGCCTTCGCCGAGGATTCCTCATCAGAATCCGAGTCTTCCTCGACGTCGTCGTCGTCGTTGCTGGAGGCGCTGCTCTCCAGGCGTGAACGCTTTGGTGCCAGTTTAATCTCACACTGAGGGACAGAGAAAGAGTTTTAAATTGTCCTGCGCAAAATGAATAATAAACAAACAAACAAACTTGCACAAATCTCGCCTACTCTGCATTTTACTGCCATTTTCAATCATTAGAAAAACCCTGGAGCAAAACATGCATCAGCAAGAAAAACACTCACACACTCTCTCTCACACACACACATTTCTTTCTCCACTTTCCATCACTCATTCCTGCCCTCAAGCTACCTTTTTTTTTTTAAAACACACCTCCTGCACAAGAATCACGGCATAAAAGGCCAACAGACAGAGAGGTACGTAGGAAATAATAAAAGAAGGCCGTGATAAAAGATGACGACTTTTTTTAAGAGGACGTCAGACTGTGAATCGGTTTTATGAAGATGGCCTGCAGATAAAAGCGGGATATCAGCACCACATCGCTTCCTTTACGAGAGGTGTGATGACGAAGAACCTGCGGAGTGGGAACACGTTTTAAACACACACACACACACGCCATCTGTCCATTTTTGTCCCTCTTCCCCATCAGATCAGGTGTGCACAGCATCCATTAAGCGGTATCCCTCCCCTAACCTTGTGGAGTTCGATCTGAGCTGTCAAAAGTTTGTGGACGTCTTGCCTTTTATTTACTCCTGAGCCACGTATGATTTTTAACAACCTCAGGTTCACCTGGAAGCTGTTGGAGAGATAACTGGAGAGGAAGAGAGGAAGAATGCAGCGCTGTCTATACGGCCGGAAAATAATGATATACTTTAAACTTAAACTTTAACCTTTATAATGAAGATAACGCATCAGCAGTTATAGCTACTTGGGAAGGGTTTTTTTTTTTAATCTCATTCTTTTTTCCGCTTGTCACAGATATTTACCTTTATTTTTATTAGTTACAATAAAATTATCGTTTATAAAAATTCATTCCTGTGGGAAAAGTACAAAAAAATACAAAAAGAATAAAAAAATATGTATAATTTTTATCTTATATTTTGAAAAGTACACAGAAGCATATCTTTGACTGACAGAAATTAAAACTCGCAACAACTTCCAGCTATTCGTTTAATAATTCTAATGATTTACAATATCGCATTGATATTATTTAACTAGTACTAACAATACAACTTGTTGAGGCACAAGAAGAAATCATAAGTACTAGATGTAGTAGTAGGAAAAGCACGAACAATGGAGTTTCAGCAGTAGTCAGTAGTAACAGGAGTATTATAGGTACTGTATGAGTAACAGTAATATATTAATAATAAGTACCCGCTATAACAGTACTAGCAACTACTGAAAACTAGTAAAAGCAATAAAAGCAATCGGAGCAGTAGTATAGCTGGGAATAGTTGTAGTGCTATAGTGGTCAGAAGTAATAACAGAAGCAGCAGTGGCAACAACAGGTCATTCTTTCGACTAAGCCTTTCGTTTTTGCTCTACATCGAAGATATTTGGGATGGAGATGGCAAGCAAGATGGCTGGGAAAACTACTGAGGTAAACCAGCAGTAGTAGTAAGAGAAGCAGTCCAAGTACCTATCACTAACAGTAGTAGTAGTAGTAGTAGTATTAACATCAGTGGTAATAGTGGTAAAAACAGTAGTCAGTAGTGGTAGTAGTAGTAGTGGTATCAGTGGCAGTAGTATTAGTTATGGAATCAGTAGTCAGCAGTAGTAGTAGTAGTAGCAGTAGCAGTGGTTTCAGTTACTTTAGTATTAGTTATTGAATCAGTAGTCAGCAGTAGTAGTAGTTGTAGTAGTAGTAGTAGTAGTAGTTGTAGTTGTAGTAGTAGTAGTAGTTGTAGTAGTAGTAGTAGTTGTAGTAGTATCAGTGGCAGTAGTATTAGTTATGGAATCAGTAGTCAGCAGTAGTAGTAGTAGTAGTAGCAGTAGCAGTGGTTTCAGTTACTTTAGTATTAGTTATTGAATCAGTAGTCAGCAGTAGTAGTAGTTGTAGTAGTAGTAGTAGTAGTTGTTGTAGTAGTAGTAGTAGTAGTTGTAGTAGTAGTAGTAGTAGTAGTAGTGGTATCAGTGGCAGTAGTATTAGATATGGAATCAGTAGTCAGTTGTAGTAGTAGTAGTAGTAGTAGTTTCAGGATTAGTAGTAACAGTGAGAGAAGCAGTAGTCAGTAGTAGTGTCAACATTGATAGTAATAATGGTACAATGGTACAACTACTACAGTAGTAGTAGTAGTAGTACTTGTATCAGAGCCAGTAGTATTAGTTGTAGAATCAGTAGTCAGTCGCAGTAGTGAAAGTGAAAGTGACGTGACATACGGCTAAGGATGGTGACCCATACTCAGAATTCATACTCTGCATTTAACCCATCCAAAGTGCACACACACTGCAGTGAACACACACACACACACACACCATGAACACACACCCGGAGCAGTGGGCAGCCATTCATGCTGCGGCGCCCGGGGAGCAGTTGGGGGGGTTCGGTGCCTTGCTCAAGAGCACCTCAGTCGTGGTATTGCCGGCCCGAGACTCGAACCCACAACCTTAGGTTTAGGAGTCAAACTCTCTAACCATTACAGTAGTAGTATCGGTGCTAATGGTAATAGAAGTAATGGTACCAGTAGTAATAGTAGTATCAGTGCCAGACGTATTAGTTATAGAATCAGCAGTCAGTAGCAGTAGTAGTAATAATAGTAATATTAGTAGTTTCAGTATTAGTAGTAACAGTGGGAAAAGCAGTAGTCTGTAGTAGTATCAAGGTCAGTAGTTAAATTGTAGAATTAGTAATGGTAGTGGTACCATTGTATACAGTAGTAACAATGGTAGTATCAGTAGTTAGTAAAAAAAAACAGTAGTATATGTTGGAACAGTTATGCAAAGGGATGCAAAATCCATATCAGTTATAGTTACTGTACATGCTGTGATATGACATCATACATCGTCCAGTATCTTAAATGCTGAGCTGCCGCTACTGCTTAATTGTTACTTCAGTAGTCAGTAGTAATAGTAGCTATAGTAGTACAAGTAGGAAGCACTGGAGCACTGATAATAATAATAATAATAATAATAATAATAATAATAATAATAATAATAATAATAATAATAATAATAATAATAATAATAATGCTATTGGGGGGGCACGGTGGCTTAGTGGTTAGCACGTTCGCCTCACACCTCCAGGGTCGGGGTTCGATTCCCGCCTCCACCTTGTGTGTGTGGAGTTTGCATGTTCTCCCCGTGCCTCGGGGGTTTCCTCCGGGTACTCCGGTTTCCTCCCCCGGTCCAAAGACATGCATGGTAGGTTGATTGGCATCTCTGGAAAATTGTCCGTAGTGTGTGAGTGTGTGAGTGAATGAGAGTGTGTGTGTGCCCTGTGATGGGTTGGCACTCCGTCCAGGGTGTATCCTGCCTTGATGCCCGATGACGCCTGAGATAGGCACAGGCTCCCCGTGACCCGAGGTAGTTCGGATAAGCGGTAGAAGATGAATGAATGAATGAATGAATGCTATTGGCAGTGCTTGCGCAGGCACGCGCACACACACACACACCTCCAGGCTGAGAAATCCTCCATCATGAGCCGAGGTGACTCGGGGCGAGGGCTCAAACCATTCACACGATTTTCCCAGGAGATTAGTGAGAGCTCGCACAGAGGAAACGGTGAGAGAGCCGGAACAACGAGCCAGAATCAGAGCCTGATCACTCCACCAACCCACATCCATCAAAGACTGATACTGCTCTTTATCTAGAGAGAGAGAGAGAGAGAGAGAGAGAGATATTTTAATAACTTTTAATAGTTAATAACCTGTTATAAATGCATGTTTATCAGTTCCTAAAAGATTTCATGATTTTACCAATTCAACCAAGTTATATCACAAATCTTTTAAATAAAAAATAAGTTTTAAATCCTCCATTACTACAAAATACATTTCCAATAATCTGAGTTTCTTTACATATAAAAAAAAAGTCAATCATTGCTTAAATTAATGCTTCTACTGTCTTCTGCTTCACCTCTCGCATTAAGCTGTTATGTTACTCTGCTATGATTAAATAAATAAAATGTTCCTTTGATGGAAGAATAAAATATTGAGAAAGGGCTAGATACTATTAGATATAGATGGAATCAGCAGTAATAATAATGGTAGAATCAGAAGTCAGTAGTCAGTAGTAATAGTAGTATCAGTAATAGCAGTAGTAGTATCATTATTATCAGTAGTAGTAATAATGGTAGAATTAGTAGTCAGTAGTAGTAGTAATAGTAGTATCAGTAATAGCAGTAGTAGTATCATTATTATCAGTAGTAGTAATAATGGTAGAATCAGTAGTCAGTAGTAGTAATAGAAAAAGAAACAGCAGTATAGGTTGGAACACAGAAAAAATCAAAATAATACACAAATACTTGTGCAACCTAAGTTTAGAAAGAATAAAAAAAAAATGGAGAAATTTAAAAAAATAAAAAATTGGGAGGAAAAAGAAAAGGGATCATTATGTACTAGCTGGTGTAGAAAAGCAGAAAATAAACACAGAGGCAGTCAGGAGCTAAAAGACGCTTTCAGTCTGTCGGTACGTTTATGCTAAAGCATTCATCTGTGTCTGAGTTAGAAGTGAAGTACTGCGGAAAAGTACGCTTTCACTTCACACTCGAACCAGACAGAGACAGAAAGACAGAGAGGAAGTGCTGGAGCTGCATTATGAAAATGCCTCATCAAAATGTTGTGATTTTAATTGAAGGGTTTTATTAAACTGTACATCTCACGTCACATGATCGCTTCAGTGTGTGTGTGTGTGTGTGTGCACATTAAAGGGGACATTATGGTAAGAATAAACAGTCGTCTGTTATTTAATAGTACACATCGTGCTCTGGGTGTGTTGAAAAAGTGCTCAGTTTAAATGTGCTGCCAAAAAAAACAAAGATTAAAAGTAAATAAATAAATAAATAGATCTTTTGGTGTAATCTGTAAATACATCCATCCAACACTGGAGTACAGTATGTGTGTGTGTTTTCTACTAAAATGTTAATTAAACATTGTCTGAAACCATCAGTTACCTCTGATTTTCTTTCTCTTCTCTAGTGAAGTCTTCCACTCGGGATTTATCTCCTCATGGCCAGGCTTGAGAGAGAGAGAGAGAGAGAGAGAGAGAGAGAGAGAGAGAGAGAGAGAGAGAGAGAGAGAGAGAGAGAGAGAGAGAGAGAGAGAGAGAGAGAGAGAGAGAGAGAGAGAGAGAGAGAGAGAGAGAGAGAGAGAGAGAGAGAGAGAGAGAGAGAGAGAGAGAGAGAGAGAGAGAGATAGATAGATAGATAGATAGATAGATAGATAGATAGATAGATAGATAGATAGATAGATAGATAGATAGATAGAGAGAGAGAGAGAGATAGATAGATAGATAGATAGATAGATAGATAGATAGATAGATAGAGAGAGAAAGAGCAAGCAAGAATGTGAACAATGAAGTAGAAAGAAAGAAAGAAAGAAAAAACAGTGACTAAGTGTAACTTGGCAGCAGATGCTGAACATGCAGCATCTTTCTAATCAGACAGACCTTACTGGTACCACAAGGACACACACACACACACACACACACACACACACACACACACACACACACACACACACACACACACACACACACACACACACACAGGTCCAAAGCTCTACCTGCTCCTCCTGGGTCCAGCTGCTCCTCTGTTTGAGTGATGGAACGTCCCACACACTGAGAGCGCCCGAAAAATGGATCACGGCCAACATCGCTCCATTAGGAGACACACTCATCCTAAACACACCATCCTACACACACGCACACACACACAGGAGTCTTTAAGATTCCCATGAGTTCAGTAACGTGAACTGAACTCCTACAACATAATAAACATCTTTATAACAACTTTTGTAACCATTTAAAAATGAATTCTGCAGAACTGTCTTTAATGTCTATTAATAACAATCACATATTGGCTATAAAACGCATGCATGTAAGAAAAAAATATTGGATGGAACTTGTAAAAACAACAGAACAGAATATTTCTGAAAATTTATTGAGATGCAATTTACAATGTAAACAAACCTTACAAACTAACAAAGGGTGATTGGGGCTAAAAGTGTATCAACAAGGAGGTGGGCGGGGCTAGAAGTGTATCAACAAGGAGGTGGGCGGGGTTTAAAGTGTATCAACAAGGATATGGGTGGGGCTAGAACTGTATCAACAAGGAGGTGGGCGTGGTTTAAAATGTATCAACGAAGACATGGAAGGGGTTAGAACTATCAAAGGGGGTGGGCGGAGTTAAAACTGTATCAACGAGGAGGTGGGCGGGGTTAAAACTGTTCCAACACCTTGATCCTTTCTTCTTCTGTCAGATGTATCATTTTCTAGTGGACCTCTTGTGTGACCAGATTAAGCTGCTAGAGAAATGGCCTCAGATTTGTTTCAAGAATTCTCTGCTATGAAGTGTTCATCGATCCTGCGACTACAAAACAAGCCTGGATCATCACTCCTCCGTTACCGGGCTTCAGAATTGCTATGAAGTGTTGTTTTTTTTCCTTTTTTGTGCATGATGTCCAAACATCTCCACTTTGGTCTCATCAGTCCAAAGGATACTGTTCCAGACACTTTTGTGGTTTGTTCAGAAGCAGTTTTAAGAACCTAACTCACGCAGCCATATTCTTTTTTGGAGAAAGAGAACTTTTTCTAGCCATCATTATGTTCGTGATAGACATTTAATGTCCATTGTAGGTCACATGATGCAGCTCTCTGGTGTTTTTGTTTTATATCTCTTAGCGGTAAACAGTCTGACCTTGGCGTGAACTTGGCAGGACGCCCACTCCAGGGAAGACTGCCAACTGTTTTGGAGGATCCAGGTTCGTAAACATTCATTCTCACTGCAGAATGGTGGATTTTAAACTGTTCTGAGACGACCTTGTCGGCCTTTGCCAATCTGATGAGCGGCTTCTCTGAGCTCTTGGCTGATGTCCTTCCTTGGCATGTTATAGACCCACAACTGGTGTTTGAGATTATTTTGCAGTGCTTGAGAGATAATTATTTTTCTTGGTGAGTTCTTGTGGAATAACTAATATGACAGAAAAGCCCAGGAGATCAAGCTGTCAGGAACTTCGGACAAAAAAATAAATAAATAAATAAAAAAAAAAACAAAAAAAAAAAAAAACACTGACTCAAACAGGAATAGTCCGTGAGAAAAAGTCTCACTTAGACACTGACTGGTGTTTACCAACGTCTGGGTTTCGTGGTAACTTCTAAATTCACGATTGGTTTTGCTGCATCGTCTAGAATCAGGAGTATAAATCCTGATTGTATAAATCAGGGCACCAGCAATGGAAGATTAATGGACCTGGGATTCGAACTCGTAACCTTCTGATCAAGAGTCCAACACCTTAACCACGAGGTTACCACATCCCTCATCCCTGAGTCGAGAAGAAATGCCATCTACTGGGCTGGAGTGGAACTGCAACTAGAACTGGAAGTTAAGCTTTTAATCTGTGCAAAAAAAAGGTTTTTAACGGTCGACGCTCGGCATAACCTGTGCATTTAAACATAATAATCTTGAACGTGTTAAAGGATGTGTTAAGCAGGAGTCTTTGGAACAGAGGGACTGCTCTTTTACTGTAAATGGTACTAAAATAAATCGCTGTGGTGTAAGAGGAACGTAATGGACGTACTAAGAAGATAAGTCTAACGGATGTGTCAATGGAACTGGCATTAGACTGAAAAAACGGGAGAATGAGTGATGATATTCACCTGTTCGTTGTTCTGCCTGTAAAATAATCGGAATGTGGGCATTCGGAAAAGCCCTCTCCTCTGGGACTGGACAGAATCAAGACACAGCGATTAATATCGGTGCTAATTAGCATCCACGTTCATGCTTCATCTTTTCAGGATTATTATTATTATCATCTCATGGATTACGAAGGAGAAGAAATCTCAGTGGAGTGTGAAAGTTGAGTAGTGTGTGTGTGTGTGTGTGTCTTACCGCTAAGACATCATCTTCATAGCTGGTGACGTGTTTATAATGCGGCGAGCCCGATAACACCCTCCACGCCGTGATGCCCCAGCGAGCGGCCGTGGAGGTAGAGCCTTCATCTGACCGGCATCCGCCCACCAGCAGCAACCTGAGCAGGGCGCAGGCGAACATTAAAACATCTCCCTCTCATGAATTCGGGTTCTAAGAGTCTGTTCCGTCAAGCGTCAACTGTTCATTGTAAAGAATTCTTTTTTTGGGAGGATAATAATTAAAACCAAATCGGCATCGAATCTCTTAAGCGCCTTGCCAATGTATGACTAGTAATATGAATAGGATTTCATTGTTTTTATAAGATTAGTAACAACGATCATCAGTAGAATAATTAGGAGCATGAAGGATCTCTCAAGAAGATTAAAATCAAATAAAAATAAAATTGTGACACAGTTTGAATTGAAATACTATGTGCTTCAGGGTCTCGGAGGAGCTGAGATGTTTGTCACGTGACCACCATCAGTGGTGGAAGACTGAAACAATCAGGGAAAGGTTAGGAAGCTTGCGAGAGATGATACAGCTGTGAGGGTTAAGGGACTTGCTGAGGGGTCCAATGGTGGCAGCTTGGTATTTCTGGGGCTCGAACTTTTGCCCTTCTGATCAATAACTCAGAGCCTTTCACAACAAGCAGAAGATAAACAGAAGCCTTTATTTGTCACATATGGGACACATGAAGAAATAATTTCACTGTGAAATTCTACCTTCACTTTGGTGGCTGGGGTCAGAGCACACGGTCAGAGCCATGATACTGTACAACTCCCCTAGAGCAGCGAGGGTTAAGGGCCTTGTTCAACAGTGGCAAATTGGCAGTGCTGGGGCACGAAAACTGATTCTCTGATCAACAACCCAGAGCCATAACCGCTTGAGCCACCACTTCCCCTTTAATTAGCTTAAACAGGTTTGTTCATATCATCCTCGTTGAAGCTGTGGAACTGTGGAACATGTTACTCGTCTTCTTTGCTGCACGATAAAGCGATGAAGCGATGACGTGGTCTGGATTTCGGAAAGAACTATTGGTATTAGTTATATTAAGTACTGTGTGTGTTTTAAATAATTACAAGTCAAAACACACAGCAGATGGAGTGAGGACTAAGACGGAAAGACAGATGGAGAGACAGAGAAAGAGACAAAGAGAGAGAGAGAGAGAGAGAGAAAGACAGACTAAAAGTGTCTCAAATCCAGACCTTCCCCTCAGAAACGTCTCATCAGTTAAACCAAAGACCAGTGTGAGGAGATGATAAGAGAATAAAGTAGGCAACCACATAGCTAATCTCAAACGCATACACACACACACACACACACTCTTAAAGTTTAACACTGCCCCCTGGTGACAGTCCAGCGTGTGCTGTGTGCTTTTAATTTCATGATACAGCCTTAAAGTGAAACTTTCCCCTTAAATCCTTCTGAACTTCTACATCTTTCTACACTGAGGGAGAAAATAAAGCGTCTGTGTGAAAGAATAACTGAAAAACAACCGAGGTTGCACTTAGCTAGTCTGGCTACAAAATAAAAGGATGGACAGATGAACTAGAAAAGTGCGCTGGAAATCTATCACTATTACAGCCTACAGTACGAGAACAAGCTGCACCGGTGAGACAGGCGTGTTTAATAAAGTGGGCAGTTTAAAAATAAAACTCTCTCACGCCACAGTTCACTCTTGTACAGTGCAAGTTTTACTGCTACACTGTTCCATGCTTCTGAAACACAATGAAACAGTCAGGAAGGTTTTTATATAAAGTAACGCGGCTAGCTAGCAGTCGATGTACCTAATAAACTGGCAGCCGAGCGTTTGACATCAAGACGAACAGGAAAGTCTCTGAAACGGCCCCGTTTTGAATAACGGCCGCTTTAAATCCGGATCATACCTGGAGGTCCAGAGTGAATTAGAAAACGGAGAACCAAATTGATTCCTACATCTATCAGTGTGTTATTACTCACCCTTCAGGCCTTTAGTGTCAGTTTATGTACTTGGAACAGAAAGTTAAATCTTTTATAAGCCCCGTTAAAGTGCATAACTTTTAAATGTGTGTGTGTGTGTGTGTGTGTACGGCTTTCAAACTTTTTACTGTTTGTTTTGGTTTGTGTAATAAAAATACATTCTGGAAGGAACATAAGGAGCCAGAATGATAACGTAGAGTGAATCAACGCGGCGCTCGCGTGTCTGATGGTGCGTCTGAGTCACGGCGGGAAAAAAACGGGTCTAAAAGCCGCGCTAACGGAAACGGCACCGCAAAGTTTCTGAGATGAAAAGAAAATACGGTGGAATCGACGTAAATGAGTTCAAATCGAACGTTTCCTCGTCACTGAAGCGAATCCAAGCAAATTAAAATGCAATATGAAACAATGTAGTTTACAACAGCATCACAAATGGATTTAAAAAAAACGTCTCAAAAGCAAAACACAACGTACACCTGAGGCGACACCTCTGAATAAAGTGACATGAACGCACCTGATGTCATAATTACAACTTCCCAGAAGGATATGAACTCGGAGTCTCTTCGGTCTACTCACCTGTGCCCCGGATGATAGATGGCTGCTGTGACACCGTTGCTATAGTGGGTGGAGAAACTGAAGGTGTGACTTTCCTGGAAGCTCTGGTTAGTTCCGGTACTGAAAGACAAACAGGAAGCTTGTTAGCTGAGCGTAGCGTGTGAGTGGTGTTTATCATAGAGTTAGAACACAGGATTTCTAGAACTTTTCCTAAATAAACGTGGCCAAGAACCGCCTGTGACCTTCCGCTGACTTCTAACCAATCGAGCAAAGATCTCGTTTACTCTCCGCTAACTTTTCCAAACAAGACTGAATACGTTTCTGCTTGTTTTCTAGTCATTTTGTCATCTTCCTGTTCCTGTTTTCCTATCAAAAACAAATGCAGACAGCCAAAAAGACTGCGGTCTTAACAATCCTGAAGCTCGTAGCCAGAAAAGAGAACACAAGAGAGATCAGATGCTACATAGACCTCGGGAATATCACCTTGAGGCCGCATGTGAGAAAAGTACAGAGCTGATGATGTAACGTGATGGTTAATGTTTTGGAAAGTAATAAATCGAGACCCTAAACTAATTTTCTCAATGTGGTGATTGTGTGGCTTGAGCCACGTCTGTAAAATCTACAGTATCCACTTGAGCTTATTCTCAAGGTCGTAGAGAATAAAGGCTCTACGGAGACGTAAAGGTTGATTGCTGATCTGTGTGTGTAAAAGTGAAAGAAATAAAAAAGTGTATGCACTGTTAACATTTGCCTCTTAAAATAAGTCCTGAGATTTGGAACGAAGGCTCCATTCATTAGCGTGACTTCGCCAGGCATCAAATAAACAGAAATCCATGTTCAAGCTGCTGAGCTTGGGCTTTGTGTGCATCACAAGCTTGGCTGCTTTCCACATCAATTATATGGCATTACAGTTGACAGAAGGGGTCTAACACGCCATAAAAACAAATTGTCGCAAACACAGATTGTGTTTTTAAGCCTCATTTGATTCATGCTTTCCCTTTGGCCCCCAATACACTATTCATACAGAAAGAACACCGCAACACCCGACGGCCGTGTCAGATGTTTAAACACGCCGACAATACAGTCAGAACAATAATTAGCGAATCTTATGTTGGTGTTAATGATTGTTTACCATATCACTTTATTGTTGTTCTGAAAAGACAAACACGTCTTCACCTCTAAATGTGGTTTGTTTTAATCAGTTCTACCAGTGGGTCAGCTTTGGTTACGTTAGCTAGCTTTTTAAAATCATTTGAGACGTATTATTAGGACATATCGAACATGCTTCATCCTCAGACCTTCATCCCAACACCTCAGCTCCCAGTGCTATAGTGTAACAATCTCAGTCTTAGTCTTAGATAAGTTCAAATATGGAGCAGAATGGATGAGTATGGGTGAGGTTGAAGGGTATGGGTGAGGTTCAAGAGTATGGGTCAGGTTCAAGAGTATGGGTAAGTATTAGTGCGCATGGGTGAGCAAGGGTAAGTATAGTGCGCATGGGTGAGTAAGGGTAAGTATAGTGCGCATGGGTGAGTAAGGGTAAGTATAGTGCGCATGGGTGAGTAAGGGTAAGTATAGTGCGCATGGGTGAGTAAGGATAAGTATAGTGCGCATGGGCGAGTAAGGGTAAGTATAGTGCGCATGGGTGAGTAAGGGTAAGTATAGTGCACATGGGCGAGTAAGGGTAAGTATAGTGCGCATGGGCGAGTAAGAGTAAGTATAGTGTGCATGGGTGAGTAAGGGTAAGTATAGTGCACATGGGCGAGTAAGGGTAAGTATAGTGCGCATGGGCGAGTAAGGGTAAGTATAGTGTGCATGGGTGAGTAAGGGTAAGTATAGTGCACATGGGTGAGTAAGGGTAAGTATAGTGCGCATGGGCGAGTAAGGGTAAGTATAGTGCACATGGGTGAGTAAGGGTAAGTATAGTGCACATGGGTGAGTAAGGGTAAGTATAGTGCACATGGGCGAGTAAGGGTAAGTATAGTGCGCATGGGCGAGTAAGGGTAAGTATAGTGCGCATGGGTGAGTAAGGGTAAGTATAGTGCACATGGGTGAGTAAGGGTAAGTATAGTGCGCATGGGCGAGTAAGGGTAAGTAGAGTGTGCATGGGTGAGTAAGGGTAAGTATAGTGCACATGGGTGAGTAAGGGTAATTATAGTGCACATGGGTGAGTAAGGGTAATTATAGTGTGCATGGGTGAGTAAGGGTAAGTATAGTGTGCATGGGCGAGTAAGGGTATGTATAGTGTGCATGGGTGAGTAAGGGTGAGTATAGTGTGCATGGGTGAGTAAGGGTAAGTATAGTGCGCATGGGTGAGTAAGGGTAAGTATAGTGCGCATGGGTGAGTAAGGGTAAGTATAGTGCACATGGGTGAGTAAGGGTAAGTATAGTGCACATGGGTGAGTAAGGGTAAGTATAGTGCACATGGGTGAGTAAGGGTAAGTATAGTGCGCATGGGCGAGTAAGGGTAAGTATAGTGCGCATGGGCGAGTAAGGGTAAGTATAGTGCGCATGGGCGAGTAAGGGTAAGTATAGTGCGCATGGGTGAGTAAGGGTAAGTATAGTGCACATGGGTGAGTAAGGGTAAGTATAGTGCACATGGGTGAGTAAGGGTAAGTAT